>NW_007742673.1:0-1464 GCF_000696425.1 Galeopterus variegatus
GTGTCCGGCAACGGATCGCAACCCTCAGTGTTGCCCCCGTACCGGACCGGGGACCGGCAACGGGATCGCAAACCTCAGTGTTGCTCCCGTGCCTCGCTCAGCCAGTGAGCGGGAACCGGTCTGTATGTGGGATCCGAACCCTCGGGCGGGAGCGCCGCCGCGCTTCCCAAGCGGCGCACTATCCAGTGCGCCACCGGGCCGGCCCCTTTGGATTGTTTTATACTGATAATTTTGGTTTCTGAAATACAAAAGGGAAATAAATAGTAAGGCAACAAAAACCAGTAACTTAATGTTACCTTATATAATTGTTATAAATATATGCAATAACTATGTGTAAAATATCTAGCAAAGTACCAGGAATTTAATAACTGCTTAGTAAATAATTATTATTATTAAATAGGAAAGTAGTAATGACAAAAATTAAGAGCACAGTCTTTGAAGTTAGAGATCAAGGTTCACAATCTACCACTTAATAGCTGTGTGATCTTAGTATAGATAAAGCCTCCTTTCCTTCACCTATGTAATGAATTTTGGGAAGATTATATGGAATAACATAACTAAAAGTTTAACACAGTAAGGCACACAGGAAGCAATAACAACTAGATAGTCAATAACAATTTATTTTCAAACACCCCCTTTTCTGATATCACAGCACTCTGTATATACAACTGTTTAAATATAACCCTTTTCACAGTAGATTACTGACCTGAGTATCTACTTCCATTATCCCTGAAGAGAGAAGCTCTTTGAGGCAAAAATTTCATATATTCATAATGATATTTCAAGAATAGTACCTACCTACCCCATGGTAGGTACCTAACAACTGTCCTCAATGAAGATGGCTGTGAGTTTGCCATGCAGCCATCTTTAAAGACTCAGCCTATGCATTTTCCTATTGAGTACAGCTTTCCTGCTACACTCATAATAATCAAAAGAAACCAGTACTATGGGCTTATACAAGGCAGCCACCATACCATATGCTTTAGAATGCATTATCTCTTTTAAAACTTACCACACCGAATAAGGTAGGTAAGATTATTCTCTTCCATAGTTCAGTAAAGGAAAAACATTTAGATCAAGTTCAAGAATTTGCCCAAGATCATTCAGTAAGTAGGTTGATGGAGCCACAAATCACACTCAATTTCCCTCCTGAGCAATCTTAACCACTATAAATCTACCCCCAATATTAACAATAATCATTTACTTAGCTCTCTCAATGTACAAGACTGTGACAAATACCTTAGATTCATTTTCTTACTGAATTCTTAATAATTTTAAGAGTAGGTACTATTACTATCCCCAATTTACAGAACACAAAATTAAGTTAAACACCTGCCCAAGGATACACAGTTCAAGAATACAAGTATCAGTGAACTCAGATCATCTCATCCCAGAACTTGCAGCCACTATGCTATACTACACTTCCTCAACACCACTGTGTCCTGCTTTGTTTCACCCATGTAT
>NW_007742673.1:1793-20979 GCF_000696425.1 Galeopterus variegatus
TTCTTACTGAATTCTTAATAATTTTAAGAGTAGGTACTATTACTATCCCCAATTTACAGAATACAAAATTAAGTTAAACACCTGCCCAAGGATACACAGTTCAAGAATACAAGTATCAGTGAACTCAGATCATCTCATCCCAGAACTTGCGGCCACTATGCTATACTACACTTCCTCAACACCACTGTGTCCTGCTTTGTTTCACCCATGTATCTAGGACCTTACTTGGGTCCTTACTTTTATTATAAGAACTGCAGCACTCAGTTACAAGTTAATCTTCCACTATAAAAATATAAGCTGCTTCTTATATCCCTAACAGCAGAGGTTTGCATACAAAGTGACGATTCAATAAATGTCTGCATAACTAATATTTCTAGTCAACTATTTTCAAACTTAATAGGCTGTGATATCCTTTCTTCACATAAAATATTATTCAGAAGCCCAATATTATTAAGAGAAAAACATGATGCTACTTGGGTTAAGCAGCCTAGAGACTCTCTCCAGCCCTCCACTCACCCCTCGAAAATAATTTGTGCTGTAAATTCACTTACTTCACAGGGGCTCGAGCATAAACCTGAAGCCAGTCAGGAATTTCTGCAGTATGATATGGATTTGCAGGTACCAGAAGGGACTGATTTCTTTCAGTTTGCTGTGGCTGGTACGTGACAGGAGGTGGTTGATCATACCGAGGTACACTAAGAAGAAAGAACTGACATTCATGAAGACAAAGGCCCTAAATCTAAATAAGAAATTATAAAGCATAATATTTAAGCATCTTTCAATATGTCTCCTGCCCAAACTGACTTCTTTCTACTATATAAAAGATAACCTAAAAGATAAAGGTCTGGCATTCCTTACCATACTACAGGGAAGTAAAATCTACCTTCTCTTGCAAACTGGTATGCTGCAAGTGATGGATATAAACCTAAGCTGAACCTTTGCATATTTTATAGAGATGTCTTTTGCTTGGTATTTATTCTTTTCAAGGACAGCTTCAAAGGAGGCTATAGAATGTTTGAACTAAGTTGTAATCTTTAAACAGAGGCTTGAAACCAGAATCATAAACTTCCATACTAACCAGTAATTAGCTATAAATTCACATCAGAGAAGTTGATAGTTCCTCTCAAAACAGAATGGATATTTTCTTCCTCCTGCAGGCTGAAAAGGAGGGTTGGGATATGTGGTGCAGCAGGGGTGAGTATTGTGCTTTAAATAATCTACATTAAATGTAGATAACTTTTACTTTCACCACCTTAAAAGAACATATGGGAGCTAGAGTTGATTAGAACCTATTTTAAATCATAGAGACTTCAAAAACAACAACAAAAAGACCATGCTTTAGTTAGTTCTAACAGCCTGTGTATGCTGTGGAGAAGGAAAGAACAGTACAGTAGGGTAGGGGTGTTATATGGGAAAGTGCTAAGAAAAGCACGAAACCACTTGAAGGTTAAAGATTGAATTCTGGGAGGCCAAAATGGTCAAACTTAAGACAAAACTGGAGGGGGCCTGCCCCCAAACAAAGACTTATGTGTATATTAGAAAAGGTCACTATTTACTAACTGGTATTAAAATAAGGATTAGATTACATTATGGTTAGCAACTCAAAGATCATGTGCAAATGGTACTGAATTTGATCTTCAATTTTTCTTTCCTAAGTAGGTTCAAAGAGAAATATTCCTTGATAGCACAATTGGAGGGTGGGGGAGATTTGAGGCTTTGAAGTCAGATACGCCTGGGTTTTAACCTCAGTTTGACCACTTATGAATGGTATGAATATAGGCAAAATTGCTTCACTTCTCTAAGCCTCAGTCTCCTTATTTGTAAAAGCAGAATAATACATTCATACCACAGATGGTTGTTCTCAGAATTAAATGAGCCAATGTAAATCAAGAGTTGTGAATAAGGACTGGCACAATATAGACATCAAATAGCTTTTAATACTACTTTTGTGAGTTTAAAGACAGTGTTTATTTTCTCCTGTTGAACATCTACAGAGTTGCTGAGAAAAGCAAATTAATTATGAAAATGCTTTGTAAACTATAAAAATTCAGTAATAACATAAGGTTAATGATGATAACCCAGGAAACTCTCAAATCTGGCTATTTGGACCACAAAGATCTCAGCCACCTGACAACAGCAAACCCCAACCACAGGTTTGGTTCTTTTGATGGGAGGACAACCTCAGTAGTTCAATAAACATTGACTGATTGCCACTACATGGAATCACTGGAAAAAGCTGATTTTCAAAGTTAAATCAATAAATCCAAATATGCACAATAATTAAACACAATAATAATAAAGCTTAGTCTTCTAGGTAATAATGCAAAGGTTATTTTCATAATTATTTTAATGGTTATTAAAATATACAAATGTCCACCATAACCAAAAATCTGTATAATGCCAGGTGATACTAAGCAACATCTATCAACATGCTGATGATATTTTACCCATTTTTAATCTCATGGTTCAGTTCTTGAAGCTCAAATGTGGTTAACATGAAATTTTTGCAACTTTATTACTACGCTAATACTAGCTTTATAAGTACTTTGAAATCCAGTGTATATTTTACTCTTACAGCGCATACCAATTTTGATTAATCACATTTCAAGTGCTCAATAGCCACATGTGACAACTGGCTACAGTATTAGAAAGCACAGGGCTAAAAAAAAAATGCTGGCAACAAACCAGATCTACTAAGAAGCCCGGTATCAATCAAAATAGCCCAAAGAATCACTGGCTACATTTATTAAACAGACCTGGAATGTTTTATCCAGTCCCAATTTTCACTTTCTTATCCAGCAACAGTAAGAAACAGAACATAAAATCATGTCTGAAATTGAGCAGAAATAGCAAAATGTTATCATTCAAAATTATATTTTGACTTTGCAGGAGGTAGGTCTGTGTTATTTATAGGAACTTAATTGTGAAGAGACAGATGTTTTACTTATTTATTTCAATTTCTGGGTATCTACAATAAAAAACATTCTGGCATACTAAAACAGAATCTGATCATAATAACATTAATCAAGTTTTTGAGGTTCTTTATAAAGTTTTTTAAGTAATTTTTTAAATTATTAAAGTCATTCATTACTAAATGTAAATCCAGAGAAAGTCATAAATTTTGAAAAATAAGGCTTTCAAATCTCAAGCTTCAGGATTCCTTTCTCTTTAATAAAAATGAGTCCAAAATGTAACATTAGACAATATCAAATCAAAAAATTAAAAATAAAGTCAATACTCTACCTAGGAGCACAGGGATGCCTGTACTGAGCCTTCTTATTCGTGTGATCTACATAATAGGTTCCAAATTCTGATGACTCAACTCGCTCCCATCCAGGAGGAAGTCCTTCTCGCTCAAGAGGATGGCTCCAGTGAGTTGTATTTGTGTTATGATCTATATAATATTTTCTCCCTCTCATTGTCCAGTCCACAGACCAGCCAGGAGGAAGGGGTAAATCTTCAGAACCATGGTTAGTTAAATTTCCTAAAGATGTAGCAGCAACTCTCCCAATACCTGGGGGAAAAGAGAAAAAGAGAGAAGAAACAGAATAATTATTCAGAGCTAAAACATATGACAGCTGAGAAACAGTTACAAAATTAAGAACCCGGATTGTACTCTTCTGTTAAAATTCATGATTATGACACCACAAAGTTTTTCATAAAACTAGCCAGTATCACTATTATGTGATTATAAAAAGAGGTAGAAATTAGACATTGAAATTAGTGTGTGTTTTTTGGGGTTGATGCTTCCATCATCAGGCCATACAGACATTCAACTAGTAGCAAAGCTACATATGTACACTGCTAAAGGAAAAGGAAAAGAAAATTTCAACTCATTCAAGATTTAAGATTGGACATCTCATCAAAAAAAAAAGCAAAAATGAACTTAAAAAACCATTCCCAGTTTATAATTTCTTAAAAATAATCTGGCTGTGCTCTAGAATTATTAAGTAAGCTTAAGGTAGGAGGGCATATGGTCAACATGCAAAAATCAATTAAATGTCTGTATCCTAATAATCAACAACTGGAAACAGAAGTTATTAAAATAATACCATTTATAATAGCTCCAAAATCATCAAATATTTACATATGTATCTAACAAAACATGCACAGGATCTGTATGCTGAAAACTAGAAAAACACTGCTGAAAGAAATGAAAGACCTACCACATTAATGGATTGGAAGACTCAAATAGTTAAGATGTCAGTTCTTCTGAAATGATCTTTATGTTTAAGGTAGAGTGGTCCCCCCTTATCAGCAGGGGTTATGTTCCCCAGTGGATGCCTAAAACTGTGGATAGCACCAAATCCTATATATACTATGTGTTCTCCTATACATACATACCAAGGATAAAGTTTAATTTATAAATTAGGCACAGTATGAGATTAACAACAACAACTAATAATAATGTAATACAACTACAACAATAAAAGTTATGTGAATGTCTCTCTCTCAAAATATCTTACTGTACTGTACTGTACTTACCTAATTTTCAGACCATGGGTAACTGAAACCGCAGAAAATGAAAGAGTTACTACAGTAACTCCAATCGAAATCCCAGGAGTTTTTGTAGATATAGACAGGTAGCAGACAAGCAGACTTTAAAACGTATATTGAAAAGTAAAAGATCTACAGTCAAAAACAAATTTTTAAAAGAAGAACAAATGTGGAAGACACACTACCTGATTTTAAAACTTAATATATAAAGCTACAGTAATCAAGACAGTGTGGTATTATTAAAAGAATAAATAATGGAATATAACAGAGAACCCAGAAACACACTCGTACATACATGGTGAACTGATTTTTGACAAAGGTAAAAAGGCAATTCAGTGGAGAAAGGACAGTTTTTTCAACAATTGGTGTTGGGACAATTGGACTCGCATATCTGAAATAATCAAAACCTGTTATCTCCCATTTTATACAAAAATTAACTCAAAATGGATCATATAGCTAAATGCAAAATGTAAAACTATAAGAGTTTTAGAAGAAAAAAATAGGATAAATTTTCATGACCTTATGTTAGGCAAAGAGTTCTTAACCATCATACTCAAAGTTCAACACATAGAGGAAAAATACTAATAAATTGGTCTTCATCAAAATTAAAAACACTTGCTCTGTGAAAGACACTGTTAAGAGAAAGAAAATCAAGCTATAAACTGGGATAATATATCTGCAAATCACATATTTGACAAAGAATTTTTAACTAGTGTAAAGAACTCTCAACATGAAGAAAACAGTAGTACAACCACACAGTGAAATCTACTAAGGATTAAAAAGAAACTAAATGTTGGTACATGCAACAACATGGATGAATCTCAAAGCACTATGCTGAGTGAAAGCAGCCAGTCTCAAATGATTACAAATTTTATGATTCCATTTATATGACATTCTTGCAAAGACAAGACTACTACAGTTGTTAGGAAATGGGGTTGCTACTACTGGTTGCTAGGAAATGGGGTTGGGGATAGCAAATTTGGGGGTGATGAAAATGTTCTATATACTGATAGTATTGGCATTACATGAATCTATATATATATTTTTAAAAAGTTAAGTTTACTATATGTTATTTAAAAAAGGAAAAAAGAATAACCTGGCTGTGTAATTTTATTCTCACACAATAGTAATAGTGTATGTATAACAAATCACTCCAAAACTCAGTGGCTTACAACAAGAATTTATTTAGTTCATAACTATGTAGCTCAGTGACATAGGCTGAGCTCAGAAAGCTTCCTTGCTGCTTGGTATGTTATCTTTATCATTATTTGATAAAGTTATCTTGAGTATGAGGTAACTTCCCATATGAGGCACTGCTGATGATCAGACCTTCTCAGACCTAAGCTGCTACTTTTTCTACCCCTAGTTCACTGTGTTCCAGCTACACACACCTCCCTGCTGTTCTCAAACATGGCAGGCACTGGCTATTCATTTTCCCTGGACATTCTTTCTTCAGATATGTTTGGCTCACTCTCTCACCCTCTTCCAGCCTCTTTTCAAATGTCTCAATGAAGCTTATTCTTACTACCTATGGCAATCTACATCTCTCCAGACTCTATTTACTGTTTTACTTTTTTCGTATCACTTTAACATTTGAACTTAAAATATAACTTTTGTTTCTTTCTCATCTTTCTTATCCCACAGAACCCCATAAGAAAGATCCATAGGATGGAAATCTTTGTTTTGTTCACAGATATATCTCAAGCCTTGTGATATGTATGTTTTGGTTTTCATTCACAGTTTCTGGCTTGCTCTAACCTTACCCTGCCTTTCTATCTTGGAGCTGGCCATAAAGAAATTCTCTGACCTATCTTATCTGATTGTAGGTCATAAGACCCCCTTTCGAGAAGGGGTCCCATCCCATGTCCAGGAGGAAGGAATGCTACACAGAGAGGCCGGGAAGAATCTGGACAGGTCTTTCTGGGTTTTCCCACACAGTCCATTACTGTTAGTTCATACTCTTTTTGTCCAATCACATTTCTACACAGTGTCCATGCTTCGATCATGCCTGTGTAATGAAGCTCCCATAAAAACCCAAGAGCACAGGGTTCAGAGACCTTACAGATAGCTGAACACTGAACACATGGAGGTTCCTTGAGGGTGGCATGACTGGGGAGGGCATGGACGCTCCTTGCCCCTTCCCTCTTAACATGCCCTATGTCTCTCTTCATCTGTATCATTTAAAATATCTTTTATAATAAACTGGTAAATGTAAATATTCCCCTGAGTTCTGTGAGTCGCTCAGCAAATTAATCAAACCCAAGGAAGGGGTTGTAAGAACCCCAATTTATAGCCAGTCAGCCAGAAACACAGATAAAACAACCTGTAGCTTACAATGGACATCAGAAAGAGGTTGAGGGGGGACAGTCTTGGAGACTAAATCCTCAACCTGTGGGATCTGATGCTATCTCCAGATAGTAACAGAACTGAATGAGAGGACACCCAGCTGGACACCCACTGCAGAACTGCTTCCTTGCTTGCCGGTGGGAAGAAATCACCACACATTTGGTCATAGACTTCTGTCTTCTGTGTTGATTGTTACTGAATAAGATTATAGGAAAAACACTCTAGTGTGTGTTTTTTCCCTATACAAGCCTCTAGAACAGTATCTACAGAATAAAGCAAATAGTATGTGTTCAATAAATAAGCAATAGTAATGAAAACACTGTGGTATTAGTGGAGGAAAGACGTATATACCAATGCAACAGAATAAAGAACCTAAAAATAGACCCATACAATATGCCAACCTGATTCTAGACACGCACTCAACAAAAAAATCTATCCCTTCTGCTAACACTTAAATTAGAAACCATCTAAATATCAATCATCAGAAAATTGATTAAAAATGTCTGAGAGGTCCACAAAATGAATTCCCACACAGCTACTTAAAAAGAATGATTTTTTAAAGAGAAAGAACTGAGGTAATTCCACCTGTAAAAAAAATCTAGGATATATAAAGTAAAAAAAGCAATTTGTAAGTCAGTATATAAAATAACACCATACTGGGGCCGGCCCATGGCTCACTCCAGAGAGTGTGGTGCTGATAACACTAAGGCCATGGGTTTGGATCCCATATAGGGATGGCCGGTTTGCTCACTGGGTGAGCGTGGTGCTTGACAATACCAAGCCAAGGGTTAGTATCCCCTTACCGGTCATCTTTAAAAAAAAATAATAATAATAAAATAAAATAACACCATACTAGTTTAAAATATTTATATATGTTAGTATATTCACACAAATAATCAGAAGCACAAGAAAATGAAGAACCTCTACTTACATGTTTTTATAAAGGTTGAATTTTTTAAACCAGACCCAATACAAAATTAATTCTTGAAACATAATATAGAACTGGCAAAAATGGTGTGGGGGTGGGAGTGGGGGAACATGGAGTTAAAGTGGTTAAAATGGATAAACTGAAAATCTTTCGGGCCGGCCCGGTGGCGCACTGGATAAGTGCGCCGCTTGGGAAGCGCGGCGGCGCTCCCGCCCGAGGGTTCGGATCCCACATACAGACCGGTTCCCGCTCACTGGCTGAGCGAGGCGCGGGAGCGACCCCGAGGGGTGCGATCCCGTTGCCGGTCCCCGGTCCGGTACGGGCGCGACACTGAGGGTTGCGATCCTTTGCCGGACACGAAAAAAGACAAAAGACAAAAGACAAAAAAAAAAAAAGAAAATCTTTCTAGGCTTCCAAAAATAAGTACAAAAACTACATTAAATATTTTCCTTGATTCATGGACTGACTTTGCCCCTCTCCCTCCCAAGTTTTACCATAAAACTAATTCATGAAACTAAGGTGAAACTAATTCATGAAACTAAGATGTTTCTTACAATTAAGGGGACAAATAAATCTGTTAGTCGTTAGGCAGCAGACGTAGAGGTATTACCATTGCCTGTGCATGTCCAAACCCAGTCTCGGAACCTTTCTGATAATGGGTTTGTTTCAATCCAAGGAGTCTGGGACTCCAGCTAATTTTATGTATAAAAATTATGGGTCCAGTATATGTGCGTTTTTAGAAAATGGAAAAATCCAAGGGATAGCTTGGAATTAATATAGCCACAATAGGGCAGTTTTAATTAGGATAAAATGTTTATTTGTGAGGTACATTAGAAAAAAGGGAGTAAAACACCCTGCAAAGAAATCTAGTTTTTAAAATAGTATCAATATTAATGACAATGGATTACTAAATAAACCAGAAGTTGTCTTTGTAGTTTGTTTTTTCTCTTTGGGATATATCTCAGTCAGGAAGTACAGTCAATTTATTGTGTCTAAAATTCACTTTGAATAATTTTTCTCAAATATGGATAAGCCATTTGATATATACTTAGATTTATTTCTTTCATTTCGTTTCATTTTTTAGGGATTATTTTTCTAAATTTTGATCTCATTTTGTTTTGTAGTTACATAGGAATTCAAACACCTTGGAGAAATGACTTCTGGGGCAGGAAAAATGCAAGATGATCCGGAACACTTTTCTAGTATCAGAAAGTGAGGAACTATTCAAAAAAAGGATCACGTGAAGGGTGCAAAGGAGTCACCCTAAAAGAGCTCACAATGGCCACAGCAAGAACAATTTGAGTAATCAAATAAGTGACTCAATATTAGATTATAACCCAAAATATAAAATAAACATACATGTGTCTGTACTGATAGAAAGCACAGAATAAATGGGGGAGAAGAGACAAAACTTCCTTATAGAAGAATTCCACATATGTGGATATTCCTCATTCCAGGAGATAAAGCTCAACTCACCTATTCCCCCTTGACAGTGAATTATAGTTATGACTCCTTTCCAAGGAATAGAGTATGGAAAGGGGAAAATAGTAACTTTATAGTAGAGAAACCTGGCAAACCTTAATCAAGTGCTGAAGATATAACATCACCAATAATGTCACATGCATATCATGTACCTTCTTATACATAAGGACACTTCACGTCTGTGGTATCCTTTCCAAAAACCAGTAAGCCCAGCCTGATCATGAGAAAAACACACAAAATCCAAATTGAGGGACATTCTACATAATATCTGACATGTACTCCTCAAAACTGTCAATGTCATGAAAAAAACAAAATACTGAGAAATTGGCATAGAAGATGACTAAGGGGACATGACAATTAAATGCAATGTGGTACTCTAGACTGGACCCTTGAACAGAAAATGGACATTAACGAAAAAAATGGTTAAATCCAAATAAAGCTTGGCATTTGGAAAAAAATCCATGGGCTCATAAAGATACATGGCCAGGGTACCACTTCATTATTTTGAAAAGCAATCTTTCCTATATGAACAGCAACCAAATAATTGATAAAAGAAAGTTCTTCATTATAGAATTCCAACTAATACATACAGAAGAAATGATCAAATTTGAGTATCACAATTTGTAACACCTAAGAAAATACTGGATGTAGCCAATGATCACTAATGGCTGCCCAAACCAATGGGTAAAAGGTTAATGGAGAACTTCTTGATAGATGATGAATCAGGCTATCATCTGAATCTATGGTCAATCTTTGCATCACAAAAAGAGAAATCAGTCATTATGTGTCTCTGGAACTGAAGATATGTGATATTCTCAAATATGTTTGGTCTTTGTCCTCATTTCCTGGCATACTACTCCTAAAATCCTTGGAATCTCCAAACTGGTAAGTGTCTTTTGTATGCTGAGTTGAATAATGGCTGGCAGCCCTTGGGTAGCTTTGGGATGGGGGCAGGTCAACGGAAAGAGCAAGGCAGGATTGGATTGGAGGACTGTGACTTTCAGCCCCACCCCCAGCCTCTGGGTGGGGCAAAGGGGCTGAAGGTTAAGTCCATCACCAGTTGCCAATGATTTAATCAACCATACCTATGTTATGAAGTTTCCATAAAGACCCAAAAGGACTGGGTTCAGGAGCTTCTTGACAGCTGAACACAGGTAGATTCCCAGAGGGTGGCACTTCCAAAGACAGCATGGAAGCTCTGTGCCCCTTCCCCCCCCATACCTTGCACTATCCATCTCTTCATTTGGTGTTCATCTGTATCCTTTGTAATATCCTTTATAATAAACCACTAAACATAAGTAAGTGTTCCCCTGAGTTCTGTGAGCCTCCCTAGCAAATTAATCAAACTGAACTGGAGAGGGGGTTGTGGGAACCACGATTTATAACTGCATGGTCAGAAGCACAGATAAAATAACCTGGGGCTTGTGATGGGCATCTGAGGGGGTGCCTGGGGTGGGGGGTGGACACCCAGCTGGTGTCCACTGCAGAACTGATTGCTTGTTTGATGTGTGGGGGAAAAAACCCACACATTTGGTCACAGAAGTCTTCTGTATTGATTGTTGAGTGAGTGTATAGGAGAAACTGAGTTTTGTTTATCACTCTTGCTCAGTACCCTTTGGGAAGAAAGGCATATTTTTTAAAAAGGTGGTGACAAAACAATGGAACAAAGCTAACAAGCCTTTTGGTGGCACTGACCTTGGCTTCTGTCAAACTGCAACTGAAGGTTTAACAAATGCAGCTTAAGCAACTTCAGTCTTAGAAAATATTTAAAGAGAAAAGAAACAAGCCAATGTACTAAGCACATACACATACGAACAACTTTAAAATCACATTGTGTAAGCATGCAATGACTTTATACCCTCTGATACTTCCACTATGTTGAAATATCTTACTAAAACTATAACCGAGAATAGCAATGCAACAATTTTTTTTAAATTATAGTCAATTCAATGTACTTATATTGAATTATTTATAAGAACCATAACATTGTGGCCAGACAGAAGTGCCTCTGGAAATATCTAACATAGATTTCTAAATACAGTATTACTAAAAACAAAAACTATTACAGTAATTAAAAACTATACAGGCTTAGAGAGTATTAAAGTTTGTGAAAATTTCATTCACCCAATTTTCATATACTTTCTGAATTTGCCTAAATCTAGAAACACAAGCTCTTTTACATTTAAACAGTATTAGGCACCAAAAACCATATTTGAACTATGATAAATCTGAAATTCATATTTAGAAAAAACATAAAGACTGTCTGTAAAAATCCTGGTTTCTAAAACTTGAATAAACCTTGACAATTTGATAATGGAGCCAGGAAGTCCCCAAAGTTCCAAATAGGCTTATCAGCTCTATTAACACTAAGTAAAACCCCAACACCATGTAAAACCATGATTCCTAACCTTTTAGAGATATCCATAGTCTCATGACACATCCTACCTGTACTCTCTGAAAGTATCACGTGCACTACATTTTTTCCAAACTATTCTTTGTGATAATTTTATAAAACTTATTGAGAGATGAATATAGTAAAAGAAAAAATTAGAAATCACTGGTCTAAAACATAAAACTTTACTAGTTAACAAAATAGGTCTAGCAGATTAAAAAAAAAAAAAAATAAAGCTACATCAAGCACTAATACATTGTACCTCCACTCTAAGTTCAGCCAGAAAGTTGAAGCTTCAATAACCAAACATGCCAAATCTGGAAAAAGCACAGAACAGCACATAATACTCTTACAAAGGGCACGAGCACTAACAGTTATGAAAGTGTACTTTGTCCCTGGCCCTTTCCATATGTCTTATTTCATACTCAAAACAGCTCTATGAGGTAGTATATCACTACTACTTTACAGATGAGGAAAGTTTCGTGTAAGTTATTTTACAAACAGCCACACAGACGGTATGAGGTCAAATAAATTTATTACTAACCATGTAATCTTAGCTACAAAAGATCAACTGTAATTCTTCAAAGAAAAACATGATTGCCAGTATTAAAAGAAAAAGAAAAAGTAAGCTACCAATTTTGAACTAAATCAGTGTGGAAAAACAAGAACTTCAGTATTTGAACCACAAGAAAAAAACTAGTTTTCCATAATTTCAATTAGTCCTACAAAAGAATAAGTTGCATTCATAAGTAATCCTTAAAACAACTTCCATTTGCACGAATTAACTAAAAACACCTTCCATTAATATAAAGTAAAACATTGATGAGCTAAATACATGATTTCCCAAAGACACAGATAAAGTATTATTTTGTTGCTATACCAAGTTTTCACTTGATAACACCTCCAGAGAACTTAATCTCACACAAGGCAGATATTTATGACAACTACCCTTATAAACTAAGCTTAAAAATTCTGGTTTCCAAATTTTGTATTGGCTACACAGAATAAAATGGACCTGTAACTCTAATCAAGTTCTACAAGGTCTTTAGTAAAAGACTCTAAACATGATAGCCCATGTTATAATCAAGATGTTGATCAAGATATCTAAGTACTGAATTAAGCCAACTGCTTTCTCTCTTCCTCTGCAAAATAAATACAGATGTATCTATATATGATTCTGGTTAACTAAATACTTATGCATTTATTGGAATAAATATAAATCCAGTTGTTTTTTTTGTAAAGCCTGACACTTTTTAGTTTGATTTTTATAACTTGATTTCTTAGTCATCTTTAAAATGTTTAAAATGTTTTTAAAAGTTTGTCACTTCAAACTGCATAGAACTAAATTACTTAAGTGCAAAACAAAGGAATTCAAAATTCAATCTGCCTTTAGCATTCCAACTAAAGACTTCCTGTTAAAAGTAGGATTCCTTCCTTTGGCACATACAGTAAGAGCCCGACTGGTATGTTGGCTAAGAATGTTAAAGGTCAAATTTCACAACTAAACCTAGAATTCTCTAAGCCCTAAAACCCTTTAAGATATTATACAACTTGTTTTTGTGCTTCTGCTAAGTACAATAAAATGAAGTTAACCCTTGAGATAAGGTGTTTCCTGGAAGTCTAAACAATAACTAATATGCAGGAATCGCTATTGTCATTAAGTCATTATAAAACAATTTTTCCATATCTTTTCATGCTTATTAGTATCAACGATCAAAATTTAATGCTTGTGAAAAAAATCTGTCTATAGCACATCCCTCCCCTCCCACAAACTTACTTTCTCCTTTGTGTTCATTCATATTCCTTTACGCTATCCAGCATAAACCTTGAAAATATAAATTTCAAGTCTTTTCAAGATGAATTCAAGAAACTTTCAGCTATTGTCTCATTTTCAGATTTTTCCCTTCTGGAAAAGACAGTTATTATGTTTTTCTATTTCATTAATAATTGGTTATTAATCCTCCTCTCCAACTTAAGAGATTCCTTCAAAGTACTCTTTGTTTTTTTTCTAGAAGATAAAACACTCAATCTATTAAATTTCCTCAAGTAATGTATCAACTGCTATCATAAATGCACAACTTGTTTTGGGGGTGGGGTGGGGTGTGTATTTTATTACCAAAACTTCGAATAGCTGCCACCTTCTTCAGGCCTGATGAAATCTGATGTTCAAAAGTCTGGGATAAGATATAGAACACAGAGCTTACAGTGTAGTCTCATTAAAACAAGGCCTTGGCTAGTCCATGAAATCAAATGGGTTTTTTTTACAATAATATTATTTAATTTAAAAAAAATTTCAATTAACCTGTACTTTATTTATTTCTAAGTTGTGATTAGAAAGTTGTTTTAAAGTCTGTCTTTAAACTTAGAAAAACGAAGTCAGATTGCTCCTTAAAGAACATAAGTAGAGATTTCGTTCTACAGAATTTATTTCCTCAATGATATTTTGGGAATCAGAACTTTAAAATATGGGGCCAGACCCGTGGCTCACTCAGGAGAGTGCGGTGCTGGGAGCGCCGAGGCCGCAGGTTCGGATCCTATATAGGGATGGCCGGTGCGCTCACTGGCTGAGCGCGGTGCGGGCGACACCAAGCCAAGGGTTGCGATCCCCTTACCAGTCACAAAAAAAAAAAAAAGAACTTTAAAATATGAATTAGAATTTTGATTTTAACTTGATATTATTAATTCTTCATATGTATATACTTAAAACTCAGGCAGAAAAGTATTATGAGCTATCGGTGATGTTTGCAGTATAAATATAGATGGGGAAGGTCTATGCAAAGAACTAATAACCTGTGTTAACGGTAAACATAGCTATTATTCCTGCTCCCCCTCCACTACCAAAAACTGTTTTGATTCCACAGATTTGAAATCTCTGGAGTCATCCACTCATTCAGCCACTTATTTTTTTGAGCATCTCCTATGTAGCTAGATGCTGTGCTAATCCTGTGTAACTATCTGACTTTTCCCTCTCCTTTGTCCCTAAAACCGCATTAGCGGCCAAGTGCTATTAGTATGGATTTGTCCCACTTCTCCCCTTTCCAAATGTCCGAAGCACAGGTAAAGTCTTCATTAACTTATTTAAAATATTAACTGTTGAACATGTACCCAGTGGAAAATTATGGAGTCATTAAAGCTACTCATAAAAAATATATAACACTAAGAAACTCATTCAAGTATAAAAGCAAGGACACAAAACTGCAAAGTATAATCACAACAATGTAAAAAAATTGGCATGGAAAAAGGATGAAGGACATAACAAATATACTAAGAGAATCTCTAGTGGTTGGGTACCTTTTCTGCATTTTGCAAATTTCCTACATTAAGCAGTTATTACTTTAAAAGAAAATAAATGAGCTTTATTTTAAAAACTTACATTTTTAGTTGGCTAACAAATTATTTCTGAGGTTTAGAACTGCACATTAGAAATAACCAAAATAAACACTCAAGTATGAATTGTCTTAATCCTTTAACCTAGAAGTTCTTTAAAAACAAAAAAGTAGTCATCCATGCTCATTATAGTATTTCTACATGTTTAGAAAACCTCTCCACTTCAACATCCCAGTGAGACCCTGATGTCAGCTTTCACAAAATTAAGCTGTCCTTACCAACTATTACACACTATTTCCAAATTTTCAAACCATTAATGATTTACTCTCTTCCAAACCCATAATTCTCATTTTTTTCTTCAAAGGTGTCCTAGATTTGCCTTTTCCTCTCTTTTGCCACTGGTATCTACAAACCTCTTTTCTCTAGGAACCAACCTATCCTGAATACTACTAATCTTTAAACACCGATTTCATAAAATCACTTGCTCTTTTTTTTTTTTTTTAAATCACATGTCTTTTTGAAAGGCACAATGGCTTCTGCTTGACTCAAGTCTAACTAAGCCTGCTGTTGGACCACAAATCTCCATTTCACCTTACATCTTACTTCTTCAAACCAGGCAGAACTACACAATATCTTGAATTTAAACAATGCCTTCTCTGTTTTCACTGGGCTAGACCCAATTTTCCACCTAAAATGTCCTCCTTCTGCCTCCTGTTAATCTAAAGGCCAAGCTCAAAGCCCAGTTCAAGTCCTTCCTCTTCCAAAATCATTCTTTTAGGTGTTCCAGCCTACACTAATCTCTCTTATGACTCCCTCTTGCACTTAACAGCCAGTACCACAAAGTCAAACAATTGTTCTTTGACTATTGTGTATATTATTGGTTTTGTTTCCCCAAATAAGGAACCAGAAGGCAGAGACCAAGAGGGCCAAGAAAAATGCTAGACACATAAATGATTAATACTAAATGAATAAAAATTTTTCTACAGTCATAATACTCGTGCTCCAAATTGTTTTTTTAAGAAGTTATGTGAGCCAAAAAGTAAACCTGTCTTATTTTTTTTCTTTATCCTGCCAAAATTTAAAGCATACAACTTAGTAAGTAGGGGAAAAAACAGACAAGAAAGTTTAATTTTCAGCTTGCTTCAGTTTATCTAATAAAATCGAGTACTTTAAGAATAAAGTAGAACTGTACATTTCTCCAGTCTCTTCTGCTCCTGGTAGGAGTATCCCCAAGTCAGAAAATATGGAAAGCAGATTTTTTTATTTACATGGCTAATTTTCTGCCTATTACAAAAAGAACAAAAAGGCATACTCAACACAATTAACCATGTGACAATAAGTGTTTCCGACCAACCTGGGAAATATCCTCCTTTCCTTTCCCAGTTTTAAGTCCAATTTCTCTGAAGACCTAACCTTCCCCATTCTACCAAATCTAAACATAATTCACCCCAACTGGAGACATTAAATTCTCTAGGTTTTCAGGGCTCACAGTGTTAACAGTCTATATACCTTGAGATAAATGGCAAGTTTATATAACATGAATTAATAAAATAAACACAAGAGTTTTTTCATTCTGTGTAGGTTAATAACTATTTCCAAGTGGACTTAAGCAAGACTGGCAAAATAAAAAACTATTGTGCCATAAGTATTTTTTGGCTTCCCAGGAAAATCCAAAAAAGAGCATCTTTGTAACTGAAATATTAATAAATATCAATATAAACTAATGTACTATTTATAATGTTAAATTACCTGAAGCATGCCTCCCCTGATTCTGTGGCATTCTTTGGAAGAGATCATGGTTATATTCATAATATCTGTAGTCTTCGTGTGCACGATCTCCAAGTGGCCGTCTTCTCTGACCATCAAAAAAATTATCTGAATAATAATATCGGGAACCAGAGTCTCCATTTTCAACAGCAAAATTAACTTCTGTTAAAAATGACTGAGAAGAGCCATACTCCCGAGGGACATCTGCTAAACTCCTGGCAAGATAAGAAGGTGCAGATAATCTATTGCTTTCTCTTCTCATTACTTCATGAGGTGCTCTTTGAACTGGAGTTCTAAGGAAACTCTGGTTTCTTGAAACTACTCCATCTCCAGAAGCTGAAAAGGCATTAGGGTTTGAATCTGGAAGACAGATATCAGTTCGTCTTGGAATTGTTGGACCGTGCCGGATGAATGAAGGCATGAGATCTATAATAAAACAAAGAGTAAAGTTAAATTTCAATAAGTAACTTTTCAAAAGTTGTCCATTTACATTTACCACCCTAAAATCAAATGTCAATTTCTCAAATTCCAATTTAAGATAGTACTTGGGTATTTTAAATTGAGGAAAATTAATGTTTACCCACTCAAATGAATTTATAATTTGCATGAATGTGCTATGTATAAGCTCAGACAAAATCAAATGTACTCCGCATACTACCATACATAATATGATAAACTACATATTAATGAAATGCTCATGAATTAAAATGCAAAAATAGGGGCCAGCCCGGTGGCGCACTGCTACAGTGCGCTGCTTAGGAGCGCAGCAGTGCTCCCGCCAAGGGTTCGGATCCCACATACAGACCGGTTCCCGCTCACTGGCTGGGCGAGGTGCGGGCGCAGCACCGAGGGTTGCGATCCCGTTGCCGGTCCCGGTCCGGTACGGGCGCGACACTGAGGGTTGCGATCCGTTGCCGGACACGAAAAAAGACAAAAAGGAAAAAAAATAAAAATAAAAATAAAAAAATAAAATGCAAAAATAGAAAATCTAACAAATCAGGGGCCAGCCTGTGGCTCACTTGGGAGAATGTGGTGCTGATAACACCAAGGCCATGGGTTGGGATCCTTATATAGGGATGGCCGGTTGGCTCACTTGGGAGAGCGTGGTGCTGACAACACCAAGTCAAGGGTTAAGATCCCCTTACGCGTCATCTTAAAAAAAAAAAAAAAGAAAGAAAGAAAGAAAACTAACAAATCGATACACAGTTACTAGTTACCTAAGATTACAGTTCGTTTCCTTTTCACTTCATTTTAGAAACTGCCAAAAATCTTTCTTCGAGCAAATACACTATCAGAGATAAAACAGAAAAACATAATGCTACTCCCTAATATGTAAAGGTGGATTTCTTTACAAAGATTTTAAAATTAGTAACTCTGTTCCTCTACTCTTGGAATTACCTAGCACTAGTACTCTAATCAAAGGCTGGAAAGCCAAACATCTAGGTATGAAAAATTAAAAATAAAAAAATTTTATTTCAAAAAGACACAAATGTTGCATCGATTCAAAAATACCAAGCCTGAAGCTATGGCTCCCTTAAGAACAATTACAGTTCAAAACAGAAGATAATAATAGAAGAATAGTTTCCAGGATATAGTACTTCTGAATACAGAACTTGAAACTAGCTTAGATGTTCCTGATGAGAAAGTAAATACCTTCAAACCATGAAGTAAACCGTATATGGAGACCATTTTATTATATTATTAAGTAAAGAATATTAGAAGACACTCATTAATAAGATTCAGAAGCTAACACTTTACAGAAACAAATTGATATCCAAATAAATAAGGCTCGACACCTGAAATTAAAAAAATACAAGTACTATATCAAAAGTTATTTAATTAAAGGTAAGACAAACATATTTTATGATTTCAAGTAATGTTTCATAAACATTTTTGCAGTAAACAGCAAGCCATCATTTAAAAACAGCCCAAAACACAACAGCATGTGTAACTGAAAACCAAGCTGTTAAAAAAGGGTTTAAAAATCAAGTTTCAAGTTACTGATGTACCCATCTAATACATTTTGTCGAAAAAACTGCAAGTATTACAATAAATCTGGAAGGCTGCCGATGTGGTTGTAATGGAAAAACATGCTCTCCACCCCTTTCCGTGTGATCCCGGGCAAATACTAGGAAGCTCTATGAACAACTTCGCAATTACAATATGAAATAATGTTAGGGCCGGCCCGTGGCTCACTCGGTAGAGTGCGGTGCTGATAACACCAAGGCCGCGGGTTCGGATCCTATATAGGGATGGCCGGTTTGCTCACTGGCTGAGCGTGGTGCTGACAACACCAAGCCAAGGGTTGAGATCCCCTTACCGGTCATCTTTTAAAAAAAACAAAACAAAACAAAACAAAAAAACCAATATGAAGTAATGTTAAATCACAAGGTTACAATCAGCATCCAATTAGGAAACTTACACAAAGGGTCCAGCACACAGCATGG
>NW_007742674.1:0-326 GCF_000696425.1 Galeopterus variegatus
TCTGTGCCTGACTTGTTTCACTTAATATAATTCTCTCTAGGTCTATCCATGTCATTGCAAACGGCAGTATTTCATAATTTTTCACATTAGAGTAGTATTCCATTGTGTGGATATACCACCTTTTCTGTATCCACTCATCTGATGATGGAAATTTGGGCTGGTTCCAACTCTTGGCTATAGTAAAGAGTGCTGCGGTGAACATTAGGGGACAGGTATACCTTCGACTTGATGATTTCCATTCCTCTGGGTATATTCCCAACAGTGAGATAGCTGGGTAATATGGTAGATCTATCTGCAATTGTTTGAGGAACCTCCATACCATTTTC
>NW_007742674.1:1227-2638 GCF_000696425.1 Galeopterus variegatus
TCATAGTGGTACCTCAGAAACAACCATGGGAAATGAGGATAAGGCCCAGCGCTTGGTATTTCCAGGATCAATTTCATCTCCATATTTGCAAATTTTATATCTTGGAGTTCTGTGTGAGTTTTCATCAAGAAAAAAAGATGTTTTGAAAACAACAGGTATAGATAAATACTGTAGTGGGTGGAAGAGTGGCTCTCAAAAATTCATGTCTACCCAGAATCTTGGAATGTGACCTTATTTGGAAATAGGGTCTTTATAGATGTAAGTAGCTAAAGAACTCAGGATGAAATCATCCTGGATGTAGGGTAGGCACTAAATACAATGACTGGTGTTTTTATAAGGGAGAAGAAAGGGAGATATAGACGCAGACACACAGAAACAGAGGAGATAGAGACATAAGAAGAGAAAGACATGTGAAGAAGGAGGCTGAGATTCAAGTTATGCTACCACAAGCCAAGGGATGTCAAAGATTTCTGGCAACCACGAGATGCTGAGAGGCTTGGGATCGTTTCCCAAATAGTGTCAGTTTGGACTTCTGGTCTCCTGAATTGTGAGAGAATTAAGGATTTTTCAAGCCACCAAGTTTAAGGTAATTTGTTATGGCAACCCTAGGAAGTTAATATAGGCACCAAGAAAAATTTTACTTCAAATTTACCTTATAGGGCCGAGCCCGTGGCGCACTCAGGAGAGTGCGGTGCTGGGAGCGCAGCAGTGCTCCCGCCTTGGGTTTGCATCCTATATAGGGATGACCGGTGCGCTCACAGCGCTCACTGACTGAGCACGGTGCCGTCGGTATCACAAAAAAAAAAAAAAAAAAAAAAAAAGGACAAAAATAAATTTACCTTATAATCTCAGTAGAAAAATTAATGAGTGATTCCCATATATTTTACAAAACCTTAAAAATTGCAACAGGCAGAACAAGTAAGTATCACCCCCTTAAAGAGAGTGTTCCAAGGAGAAGGAGCTTTCCTCTCCCCTTCTGGGATACCCATGATTCAGATGTTTGGGCGCTAGAAGTTGTCTGCTAGCTGTCTTAAATTTTCTTCATTTTTAAATATTCTTTTCTCCTTTTTCTTGTCTGCCTGGGTTACTTCAAAAAGACCATCTTTGATTTCTGAGATTGAATCTTCTGCTTTCTCTAGCCTGCTGCTCAAGTTTTTTGTAACGGTTTATGTTTCATTGAGAGTATTCTTCATTTCTTGGACTTCTGCTACATTATTTTTTAAGTTATAAATCACTTATAAAGTTATAATTTATAAATGGGACGCACAGATGAGCATGCACCGGACCTGAGTAGAGCCGTGCCCAGGGAGCAATGCACCCGCATGCCCTGTCCACACCCAAGCATGTAAGGGTGGTTTGCAGGTCCCGCTGAACCACCACGTAGGCCACACAGGTGAGCAGTCGCAGGACC
>NW_007742674.1:3031-4419 GCF_000696425.1 Galeopterus variegatus
TTAATGAGTGATTCCCATATATTTTACAAAACCTTAAAAATTGCAACAGGCAGAACAAGTATCACCCCCTTAATGAGAGTGTTCCAAGGAGAAGGAGCTTTCCTCTCCCCTTCTGGAATACCCATGATTCAGATGTTTGTGCGCTAGAAGTTGTCTGCTAGCTGTCTTAAATTTTCTTCGTTTTTAAATATTCTTTTGTCCTTTTTCTTGTCTGCCTGGGTTACTTCAAAAAGACCATCTTTGATTTCTGAGATTGAATCTTCTGCTTTCTCTAGCCTGCTGCTCAAGTTTTTTGTAACGGTTTATGTTTCATTGAGAGTATTCTTCATTTCTTGGACTTCTGCTACATTATTTTTTAAGTTATAAATCACTTATAAAGTTATAAGTTATAAATGGGACGCACAGATGAGCATGCACCGGACCTGAGTAGAGCCGTGCCCAGGGAGCAATGCACCGCATGCCCTGTCCACACCCAAGCATGTAAAGGTGGTTTGCAGGTCCCGCTGAACCACCACGTAGGCCACACAGGTGAGCAGTCGCAGGACCTACGCATCTGTGACAGTCTTTTGGTAATGATGGCATAATAGACATTCTCTAGCAACCTCCTCTTCTATAGTCAACCAATTAACAACTATGAAATTGCAGCAACTGCCAACATGGGACTGCTAGAGTTCAGGAGGAGAAGAGGAGAGACCTAAAGAGTTCATGAAGGCAGGAGAAGACACGATGAGAAAAAGAAAGGTTCACTCCAACCATTTTGAGACCCAATCACTTCAAGCCTCAAACTGGTGAGCACACAGAGCTAAAGCTGGCAAAAACCATGGCCATACCCTTCACACGAAGTTGCTTGGAGGCCACAGGGGAAAAGAGGGCCTTGGTGTCCCCCAAGCCAGCAAGACCACTAACAGGGTTCCCACAGAGGAGTGAGGGGCCACAGACAACTGACAAAAGGAGCCACTCAGAGGCTGGTGAGTCATTGCGAGGGACTAGTGCATGGCCCATCCCATGGGAATTGTTTGGAGTGTGGGGTTTGAGGGAGATGGGCTCATCTGGCGAATATTGGGGAACAGCATGGACAGCTTATCTGTCCTTTAATCAGCACAAGCCCATTTACTGGAGACTGGTCAAGAATATAGAACCGGAGAGGGTAAAGTTTGCTGAAAAGACTCAGGCACAGACCAGAGTTTCCACACAACCCAGGTGTACCAGAACTCACAAGATCAACAATTAAACCCTGAGCTGAACAAAGAGCCTTCCACCAGAGAATCAGCAGCCAAGCAGCAATGTAGCCCAACCACATGGCTCAAGTGATGGTTCCCATAGTAATTTCCCCCATTTTAGAAGTAAGCAAAGGACAACAAATTAGTTCCAATGCAAAATTTAAATGG
>NW_007742674.1:5366-7996 GCF_000696425.1 Galeopterus variegatus
AGGAGTGAGGGGCCACAGACAACTGACAAAAGGAGCCACTCAGAGGCTGGTGAGTCATTGCCAGGGACTAGTGCATGGCCCATCCCATGGGAATTGTTTGGAGTGTGGGGTTTGAGGGAGATGGGCTCATCTGGTGAATATTGGGGAACAGCATGGACAGCTTATCTGTCCTTTAATCAGCACAGGCCCATTTACTGGAGACTGGTGAAGAATATAGAACCGGAGAGGGTGAAGTTTGCTGAAAAGACTCAGGCACAGACCAGAGTTTCCACACAACCCAGGTGTACCAGAACTCACAAGATCAACAATTAAACCCTGAGCTGAACAAAGAGCCTTCCGCCAGAGAATCAGCAGCCAAGCAGCAATGTAGCTCAACCACATGGCTCAAGTGATGGTTCCCATAGGAAGTTCCCCCATTTTAGAAGTAAGCAAAGGACAACAAATTAGTTCCAATGCAAAATTTAAATGGCGGGAATAGCAAAATCCAACACAGAACTTAATGAAACGACAAAAAAAAAAAAAAAAAAAAAAAAACCACAGATCAGAGACAAAGTTCTAATATTAACCAGTAAAGGTCTAACACCACCAGAGAACACCTATAAACCTAGAAGGACCTGAAGCCTCCAGGCACTCAAGCAAGGGTGGGGGGAGAGCTGAGGGCCACAGCCACACCCCTCCAATGTCCACATCCAGTCCAGCATTGACCATTGTGCAGCCAACAGAAGCACCTCACACTTGCAAGCCAAGGTATTGGGGGGCTGTGGGTCTCAGCCACTGCCTATGATATGTGCATCCAGCCCATCAATAACCACCAAGTTGCTTCTGGAAGCATTCCAGATTCCTAAGCCAGTTCAGTGGTTGGCTGAATACCTCAGCCATGCCCTCGTGAAGTCTGAGTCCAGCCTAGCAATGACTGGAAGCACCTGGCTCCCCTGCCATAATGAGGAGTTAGCCACAGGCCTTGACCATGGCCCCCCTCCTTCCTCCTCTTCCCTCCTGGTCCCCCTCCCTATTGTTCTCTCTCCCTCCCCTCCAACTGCTCCACAACAACATCTTAGAATGTAAAATAATAGTAATAATAATAAATAAATGCATTTAAAATTTTTAAAAATACAAAATACAAATGGCATTCTTCACAGAAATACAAAAAGCAATCCTAACATTCATATGGAACAAAAAAATACCCCAAATAGCCAAAAAAAAACCGCAGCAAAAAAAAAAAATTACAGCTGGGGGCATAACACTACCTAACTTCAAATCGTATTATAAAGCTATTGTAACCAAAACAGCATGGTACTGTCATAAAAACAGACACTCGGATCAAAGAAACAGAATGGAAAGTCCAGGAATCTATCCACATACATACAGCAAACTGATCTCTGACAAACAAAACAAAAAACAAACAAACAAAAAAAAACATACATTGGTGAAAAGACTGCCTTTTCAATAAATGGTGCAGGGAAAATTGGACATCCACATGCAGAGGAATGAAACTCTCACCATATACCAAAATTAACTCAAAGTGGATTAAAGACTTAAATATAAGACCTGAAACCATAAAATTACTACAGGAAAACATAAGGGAAACACTCCAGGAAGTAGGACTGGGCAAAGATTTTATGAATAAAATGACAAAAGAACAAGCAACAAAAGAAAAAAAATAAGCATATGGGATTATATCAAACTAAAAAGCTTCTACACAGCAAAGGAAACAATCAATAGATCAGAAAAACAACCTATGGAAGGGGAGAAAATATTTGAGAACTATACATCTGTCAAGTGATTAATATCCAGAATATATAAAGAACTCAAAAACTATACAGTAAAATAAACATTCCTGAATGCTGTCCTAAGTCTCCATCATCAGAGATGCACCCTGGGCATCTGTACTTTTAACAACATCCCAGGTGATTTCATAACCACTAACTTTTGTTAAATACTAGCCAGTCTATTTCCCTCATTACATAGGTGAGGTAACTGTAATTCTCTGTCTGAAGATAACCACGATAATACAGGTAGTTAGAGACAGTCAAAACCGAGGCTATGTAATGTGCTCTTTCCATGGCAAAATTCTCCCATGCATAATTATAAGCATTGGAGAAAGGAACTGGGTCTTCGATTTTTTTTTCTTGCAGTGTTTTGCATAATAAATTCCATATAGCTACTTAGTAAATGTATGGTGAAGGAATTTTAGGAATGTAGACTCAGACTCTATGTCAATAGCTTCCAAATATGTTGATAAAAATAATATTACTTAACACAAGTAGTTTCTATAACTGAAAAACCATATTTAAAGAGAGAAAGAGAAAAACGAATGAATACGCATTTTATTTTGAATAAATGTCAGCACGTTCCTCCAGAAAATTTCTTCCCAGTGCTCTCCTGCCACTTGCCAGGGACTATAAAATTTAATTTGAAGTTGACTGGGAAATGTATACGATGAAGTTCTTTCAGGTGCAGAGTCTGTAGACCTGATAAAGAGACACAGCTCAGGCAGATGGCAAAAGTCCAGTTCCATGATAAACACAGGAGGGAGCTATGAGTTTTGAAAAGATAAAGCAAATAAGGGAAAAAAATCAACAAAATGCACTGACAATGTAAGGGCATATGGTTTTAGGAAATAATGAGCC
>NW_007742674.1:11514-11836 GCF_000696425.1 Galeopterus variegatus
ATAACAAAAATCAGAAATGAAAAGGGAGACATTACAGCCAATACCACAGAAATACAAAGAAACATTAGAGACCATTATAAACAACTGTATGACAACAAATACAAAAATCTGGAAGATATAGATAAGTTTCTCTATACATTCAAACAACCCACACTGAACCAAGAAGAGATAGAAAACCTGAACAGAACAATGAGAACCAAAGAGATTGAAGCAGTAATTAGCAATCTTCCAACGAAGAAAAGTCCAGGTCCAGATGGTTTTACAGCTGAATTCTCTCAAACTTTTAGAGGCATTAATACCAATATTCCTCAAAGTATTCCAA
>NW_007742674.1:14405-14682 GCF_000696425.1 Galeopterus variegatus
AAAAGAAAGTAGACACCAAGGTCCTCCAACATTGCTTAATCTCTCATTCATCCTTCAGGGGAGTGATTGAGAAAAGGAAAACGCATGGATTTTGAGAATTATCAAAACTGTATAATAAGAAAGGACTGATAGTCTTAGCCCTTTCATTATAACTAATGTGCTACTCTCCATCCCCAAGGTAGGGGTTGGTTCCAATAATAAGTTCTGAAGAATATGAAGAAATAAATTGAAATTTTGGAAGGAATGAATAGACCATAGAAAGTTTCTTAATGAAAAT
>NW_007742674.1:16352-17729 GCF_000696425.1 Galeopterus variegatus
CTAAAACATCCCACCTTAAATTCCCAAATAACATTGAAGAAGAGAAATAAAAGGTGAAATAATGATCAGAAAGATATTTAAAACATCTAAGCAAGAAGCAATTGAATGACAGGAATTAAGCAACACTTGTCTGTAACTACCCTATATGTGAATGGACTAAATTCCCCATTGAAAAGACACACACACATTGAAAAGACTGATTGTATTAAAAAGCTAGACCCGAGTATATGCTATCTTCGAGAGACCCACCTCATCTATAGAGACACTCATAGACTAAAAGTGAAGGGATGGAAAAAGATATACCATGCAAATGGAACCAAAAACTAGCAGGAGTAGCTATTCTCACATCAGACAAAATGGACTTTAAACTAAAAAACATAAAAAATGACAAAGAAGGCCACTATATAATGATAAAAGGATCTATACGGCTAGAAGACATAACAATCATAAACATGTATGGACCCAATACAGGAGCACCCAGATATAAAAGCAAACACTCTTAGACCTTAAAAAGAAATAGGACCTAATACATTAATAGTGGGTCATCTGAACACCGCTCTCTCAGTATGGGACAGATCTTCCAGGCAGCAAGTCAACAAAGAGACACAGGATTTAACCTGCACACCAGGACAACTGCACTTGACAGATATATACAGAACATTTCACTCAACAACTAAAGAATAAACTTTCTTCTTATGAGCTCATGGTATATTCTCCAGGATAGACCAAATATCAGGCCACAAATCTAGTCTCAGCATATTTTAAAAAACTGAAATCATTCCAAACANCAAATATCAGGCCACAAATCTAGTCTCAGCATATTTTAAAAAACTGAAATCATTCCAAACATCTTTTCAGACCACTATGGGTGAAAATTGGAAATAAAAAATAAGCAAAACTCTGCAAGTTATACAAATACATGGAAACAAAATAATGGACTCCTGAATGACCTATGGGTGAGAAGAAATTACACAGGAAATCAAAACATTTCTAGAAAATAATGAAAATAAAAATGCATCATAACAAAACCTGTGGGATACTGCAAAAGCAGTGCTAGGAGGCAAATTTATTGCAATAAATGCTTCTATCCAAAGCATGGAAAGACTTGAAGTAAATGACCTAACACTACTATGCAACAAAGAACTTGAAAAACAGCAACAACCCAAACCTAAAGGTAGATGATGGAAAGAAATAAATAAGATCAGAGCAGAACTAAATGAAATAGAGACCCGAAAAACAATAGAAAAGATCAACAAAACAAAAATTTGGTTTTTCGAGAAGATAAATAAAATAGACAAACCATTACCTAGGTTAACAAAAAAAAAAAAAAAAAAAAAAAAAAAAAAAAAAAAAAAACCCAAAAAAAAAAAAAAAAAA
>NW_007742674.1:19198-20975 GCF_000696425.1 Galeopterus variegatus
AAACTGAAGTCCTTTCCCTTAAGAACAGGAACAAGACAAGGATGCCCACTCTCACCACTTCCACTTAACATAGTACTACAGTTACTAGCCAGAGAAATCAGGCAAGAGAAAGAAATAAAGGGAACCCAGATTGGAAAAGATGAAGTGAAACTTCCTCTGTTTGTAGATGACATGATACTATATAGAGGAAAACAAAGACTCTATCAAAAAAAACTCCTAGAGCTGGTTAGTAACTTCAGTAACGTTGCAGGATATATAATATATGCCAAAAATCAGTCATACATATCTACTGAAATAATGAATTAACAGAAAGGGAAATAAAGAAAGTAAGCCCATTTACAATTGTCATGAAAAAAATAAGATACATAGGGATCAATTTAACCAAGGTGGTGAAAGACCTCTACAATGAGAACTACAAACCACTGCTAAAAGAAGTTTAAGAAGACACGAAAAGATGGAAAGGTATTCCATGCTCTTGGATTAGAAGAATTAACATTGTGAAAATGTCTGTACTACCCAAAGTGATCTACAGATTCAATGCAATCCCCATCAAAACACCAATGACATTCTTCACAGAAATGGAAAAAACAATCTTACCTTTCAAATGGAAAAGGAAAATACCTTGAAAAGTAAAAGCAATCCTCAGGAAAAAATAAATAAATAAAGCCAGAGGCGTAACACTACCTGACTGCTAACTATATTACAAAGCTATTGTAACCAAAACAGGCTGGTACTGGGATAAAAATAGACATTCAGACCAGTGGAGTAGAATTGAGAACCCAGAAATCAACCCTCAGGCTTATAGCCATCTGATATTATACAAAGGCAACAAAAATCTACATTGGAGAAAAGACTTCCTCTTCAGCAAGTAGAGCTGGGAAAATTGGATATCTATATACAGGAGAATGAAACTAGATATGCATCACTCGCCATACACTAAAATCAACTCAAAATGGACTAAAGACTTAAGTGTAAGACCTGAAACTATAAAATTACTAAGAGAAAATATAGGTGAATCATTTTATCAAATAGGTCTGGGCACAGGCTTTATGAACATGAGCCTGAAAGCCCAAGCAGCAAAAGTAAACATAAATAAGTGGGACTATAGCAAACTAAAAAGTATCTGCACAGCAAAGTAAACAATCAACACAATGAAATGACAATCTACAGAGTTGGAGAAAATGTTTGCTAACTATGCATCTGACAAGGGAATAATATCCAGAATATACATAAAACACAAGCAATTATACAGTAAACAAACAAATAACCCAATTGAAAAATGGGCACAGGTGCTGAACAGACATTTTTCAAAGGAAGACATACGCAAGGCCAACAGATAAGTGAAAAAATGCTCAACATCACTAGCCATCAGGGAAATGCAAATTAAAACTACATTGAGATACCACCTCGACCCAGTTAGACTGGCTATGATCAAACAGATGGTTAATAACAAATGCTGGTGAGGGTGTGGAGAAAAAAGAATGCTCTTACACTGTTGGTGGGACTGTAAATTAGTACAACTACTATGGAAAACAGTATGGGCATTTCTCAAACAACTACAGATCGGTCTTCCATACGATCCAGCAATTCCTCTTCTGGTTATATACCCAGAGGAATGGAAATCATCATGTCGAAGAGATACCTGCACTCCCATCTTCATTGCAGCTCTGTTTACAATAGCCAAGACACAGAACCAACCTAAATGTCCATTGATGGATGATTGGATAAGAAGACTGTGGTATATATACACCATGGAATCCTACTCTGCCATAAAAAA
>NW_007742675.1:0-1126 GCF_000696425.1 Galeopterus variegatus
ACTCTCCTAACACTGTCACAGTGGACTTTGGGGGACACAATTCAATCCACAGCATTCCACCCTGGTCCTCAAAGTTCATGTCCTTCTCACAGGTAAATACATTCATTTCATCCCCAAAGTCTTAACTTGTTTCAACTCAAAAGTCCAGAGTCTCCAGGTACCATCTGCAAAATCAAAACAAGTTGTCTACTTCCAAGATACAATGGTGGGACAAGTATAGGACACATATTCCCATTCAAAAATGGAGAAATAGCCCAAAAGAATGAGGTAACAAGTCCTTAAAAAGTCTGAAGTCCATCAGGGCAGGCGTTAAATCTTACCGTTGGCAAGTCATGTACCTTGACTCCATGTTTGGCATTCTCTGTACACTGGTGCAAGGGTTGGGTCCACAAGTCCTCAGGCAGCTCTGCTCCTATGGCTTTCCTGGTCTGAGGCCATGCTTGAGCTCTCCCAGGCTGGCATTGCATGCTGGTGGCTCTGTNGGCAGATCTCTTCCTGGGACCCAAGGCTTTTCCATGCATCCTTCAAAATCAGGGTGGAGGCTGCCACACTTCTGCTGCTCTTGTATTCTGCCAGCCTGCAGACTTAACACCACATGGATGTCACCAAAGTCTCCACTGTGCACTCTCCAGAGCTGTGGCAAGAGCCACACTTGGGACCACTTGAGGCAAGGCTGCTCTAGCAGGAGTGGCTGGGATGCAGGCAGTAGTGTCCTAAGTCAGTGCAGGGCGGGGGCACACCGGGTCTGTTCTCTGGAACAATTTGGTCTTCCTAGGCCTCTGGGCCTATGATGGCAGGGCTGTCCCTGCAGAGACTTCTGCAATGCCTTCGGGGTCTTTTTCCCCTTCTCTTGGTAATCCCTTTCTTCTGTACGAATCTCCTTAGCAAATGGTTGCTGGGCTACACCCTTGAATTTTTCTCCTGAAGTACTCTCTGCTTCTCTGACGCATGGCCAGGCTGAAAATTTTCCAAATCTTTACATTCTGCTTCCCTTTTAATTATAAACTCTAGCTTTATGTCATGCTTTTTCTGCCATAACTCAGTGTAGGCTGTTGCAAGTAGGCGTGTGGCTTCCTGAATGCTTTGCTGCTTAGAAATTTCTTCTGCCAAATACCCTGGGTCAGCA
>NW_007742675.1:3011-3591 GCF_000696425.1 Galeopterus variegatus
TGATATCCTATTCGCCACACTGTATCTACTGCACTTTACAGTAGTGAGTACATGGAACTTTAATAGATGATAAAGGTAGTATTTCATATCAGTAGGGAAGATAAGATTATTTAATATGATGTTGGGATGACTGGCTATTCATCTGGATGCCCTGAAGTGAGACCCCTTTGCCACACAGAAAATATAAATAAGTTCTAGATGGATCAAGAAATAAACAAAAATAAAATCACGTATATTTGGGGGTAAAATATGGGTAGATATTTTATAAAGTTGGTGTGGAAAAATTTACTCTAAGCTTGCCATAAACCACAGTGTGGAGAAGTAATTGTGACCTTGGGAAGGTCATTCTTGTAGGAACAAGGGATCCGGCACCCACAGACATCCTCAGGCACTCTCACTTATTCTCGCCATGTGATCGCCTGCGTTGCCATGGAACCCTGTAGAGCATTCCTGCTTAGAAGTCCCTCACCAGATGTGTCCCCTGGACCTTGGACTTCCCAGCCTCCAAAACTGCAAGAAATACATTCTATTTCATGTTCTTATAAATTACCCAGTTTCGAGTATTCTTTTTTTTTTTTTT
>NW_007742675.1:4722-4974 GCF_000696425.1 Galeopterus variegatus
CTGATGTAATGGCTGTATAGCCTTCAGGTCATTGAGCTGTGAACAGCCCGAGGGGCCCATGGCAAAGATGATGTTGCTTTTATGTGGTCTTATGTGGAAACATGTAAGTGAGAAATCACAACTGAAATTTTCACTTGCACAGGAACCAGACAACATGGGTTTTAACTGCTGCAAGTGTGCTCTGAGCGAGCCCACCCCCCAAGCCCCAGGCCATGACAGTCTCAGTGCTGAGTGTGTGACAAGATAACGGTG
>NW_007742675.1:7035-7542 GCF_000696425.1 Galeopterus variegatus
CCAAACTCCATCAATTCCTCATCTGAAAAAAATTTTCAAATTCATTAATAAACAAAGAAATAAAAATTAAGATAATGGAATGTAAGTTTTATCTACAATTTTTGCAAAAAAAATTAAAGTGTTGATGATGCCTAATGTTGGCAAGAGTGTGGTGAAATAGGCAGTCTCATCTGCTGTTGATTGATGACTAGACTGGCACAACTTTTCAGGGTGGTGTCATCTGACAATAGGTCACATGCAGAACCTTTGACCTAGTACTTCTAAAAGTGCTTTATTTTAAAAAATACATTTATATGTTCTTAGGTGTTGATAGAGTTTGTATGTGTTGTCCTCCCAAAACTCATGAGGAAATCTGATCCACAGTGTGGCAGTGTTGGGAGCTGTTTGAGTCATGGGGAGATTCCTCAAGAATGGATTAATGCTGTCCCTGGGGAGTGCAGGTAGTGAGTTCTCGCTCTATTAGTTCCCAGAAGAGCTGGTTGTTTAAAAGACCCTAGCCCCTCCCCC
>NW_007742675.1:8923-9273 GCF_000696425.1 Galeopterus variegatus
AACGTTCAGAGGTGCCCTATTCTCAATAGCCAAAAGGGGGAAACAACCCAAATGCCCATCAGTGGACAAATATATAAACAAAATGTGGTCCATCCATACAGTGGAATATTATTCAGCCATGAAGAGGAACGCAGCACCGATTCCCACTACCACGCGGACGCACCATCAGGAGAACTTTACCCTGCGTGAAAGCAGCCACACACTGAAGGCCCCATGCTGGGTTCCATCCGAGGGAGATCCCCACAAGAGAGAGACCTCTATGGGGGGCAGAAAGCAGATTGGTGGTTGCCCAGAGCTATCATGGGGGGCCTGTGCATGGGGGTGGGGGACGACGACAACAGGGAGTGACC
>NW_007742675.1:14572-14991 GCF_000696425.1 Galeopterus variegatus
TACTTTGTTAGCACAGTGGGAGTCCCTGAAAAGCATTCTGAGCTGTTTAGTCATCCACATGGAAAGATGCTTAACATCATTAGCCATTTGGGAAATGCAAGTCAAAACCACCAGGAGAGAGCACTTCACATCGAATAGGATGGCTGTTATACAAACACAACGAAGCAAACAGGAAACACGTTTTGTGGAGGTTGTGGAGAAACTAGGACCCTCATACACTGCTCTTGGGAGTGTAAAAGGGTACAGCTGCTGTGGGAATCGGTTTGGCGGTTCTTCCATAAGTGAAACATAGAATTAGCACATGCCCCAGCAGTTTGACCCCTAGATGTAGACCCCCCAAAATTGAAAACAGGTGTTGAAACAAAAACTCCTACATGAACGTTCAGAGGTGCCCTATTCTCAATAGCCAAAAGGGGGAA
>NW_007742675.1:20738-20975 GCF_000696425.1 Galeopterus variegatus
ATTTCTCTTTGAACGGGATGGAAGTGATGGGAAATACAGGAGAGGCCCATTTGAGACAGATGCAGCCACCATGCCTCTGCTCTCACTTGGCTGCCTGCTCAAACTGATGGCAAAAGTGGTAGGGACGCGTGCTCCTTTGCTCTTTGGCTTCCCCACACACACACACACACACCAAGACCACCGTACGCTCCTCTCAACTCTCAACCCGGGCTGTATGCCTGGCCTGCTGCCTTATTC
>NW_007742676.1:0-646 GCF_000696425.1 Galeopterus variegatus
GTTTTCAAAACTGATGAATGGCTTCAACCTAAAAAATCAATAAGCATAATGTGGGCCGGCCGGGTGGCGCACTGCGCTAGTGCGCCGCTTGGGAAGTGCAGGGGCGCTCCCGCCGAGGGTTCGGATCCCACATACAGACCGGTTCCCGTTCACTGGCTGAGAGAGGCGCGGGGGCAACATCGGGGGTTGCGATCCCGTTGCCGGTCCCGGTCCGGTACGGGGGCGACACTGAGGGTTGTGATCCGTTGCCGCACACAGAAAAAGACAAAAAAAAAAAAGCATAATGAGTAACACACAAGATTAATATGCAGGTATTTACAGAACCATTAAGAATGTACTATATAAAAACTATCATTCACTTGCAGGCTGCAAAAACAAAGCAAAGTCAAAACAGGTAGCTAGTTACACTTGGCTCACAGGCTATAGTCTGCCAACACTTACACTACGTTGATGCCTCGTCCAGTGAAAAGCAAGCCTCGAAAAGATCAAAGTGTCTACAATCACATCCCAGAAAAAAAGATAAAGAGCATTGATGCTAATACAAAACTATCCACCATCAAACAGGCTAAAATTCAAAATGTCTCACATCTAATAAAGGATTATCGGCATTCAGATAATCAGGAAAATAGGAACCAAAATGAAGAGA
>NW_007742676.1:6400-6651 GCF_000696425.1 Galeopterus variegatus
AAATAACAACAACATGGAGAGTACAGAGACAGCACATAAGTCATCTGTTTAAGCATCAGAGAGTCTCTTATTTAATTCCTCTTTCCCACTCTTTCTCTCAACCTAAAACCATGGTCAAATTTCCTTCACCCTTAAACACAAACAATCCTTTGCTTGTGCTACCCCACTGAAATCTGACCTGCAATGTCATTAAACAATGACTTTCATGTTACCAAATCATTGACCTCATCCAGCATCACTGGGTTTTACTC
>NW_007742676.1:12392-12648 GCF_000696425.1 Galeopterus variegatus
TAAAGCAATGGGAAGCCACTGACAGCTTTAAGTAAAAGGGTGACAGGAACAGACCTGCTTTTTAAAAATGTAATGTTTTGATACTAAATTACAAATGTGTTTGCCTTTTACCCAATATCTCACTATCTTAATGCTCTACCTGCACAAATACAAAACAACATATGCACAAGGCTATTCACTGCAGCAATATTCATAACAGCAGCAGAACATCAACAACCCACATGTTCATCTTTAGGAGAAAAGCGGCAAGCACAAA
>NW_007742676.1:14749-15043 GCF_000696425.1 Galeopterus variegatus
GATAATATCCATGTTGAATGGATCCCTCCTCCCCACTCTCCCTTCACAAAGAAGCACATTTGATATAATATTTAACATTTTGAGTCCAGACCAATTCCCCCTGCCTCAAATGACCGTGCACTTCTCTACTTGGCCAGACTCTGAAGACTAGGATCCTAAGTGGGCACATGCCTCTAACCCACCTCCATACCGTTTTAAAACATGGATCTAATCCTGTCCCTGCCTTTCAATGCCTTCTCCCTACCTACAGAATAAACATCAACCACTTTAACGTGACATGTAGAATTTAACACC
>NW_007742676.1:20657-20975 GCF_000696425.1 Galeopterus variegatus
AAATGTGGACAGTAAAGACCATGTGGATGATGAGGTCTCAGATAGAAATGAGGGACTTATCGGGAACTGGACGAAAGATCACCCTTGCTACACCATAGCAAAGAACTTGGCTGCTTTGCGTCCATGCCCTTGGATTTTATGGAAGGTGGGACGTAAGAGTTGTGAACCAGAATGTCCGGCTGAAGAAATTTCTAAGCAGTAAAGCAGTAAGGAAGCTGCATGGTTACTTTTAACAGCCTACTCTGAGTTATGGCAGTAAAGGCATGATGTAAAGCCAGAATTTAAAAGGGAAGCAGAGCGTAAAGATTTGGAAAATTT
>NW_007742677.1:0-20970 GCF_000696425.1 Galeopterus variegatus
AAAAAAAAAAAAAGAATATATGTAAAGATGTGAAGATTTCTTTTCTTCCAGTGGACATGTTCTAGCTCTTGAGAATAGCTGGAAATAAATTATTTTTGTTAGAAATTTGAGAGAAAGAGCCATTTTCAATGTATGGTTCTTTGGTCTTACTTTCATGGTTGTCTCCCTCAAGACTGAAGCCACCTCACACTGATCCCACTCTGCATGGACTGAATTCAGAATCAAAACTTTCTCCTTCTATGAGCAGTGCCACAGTTTACTTGTAACAAGAATATGTGAAAGACTGAGTAAGACAAGCTTCATCAAGTCCAATAAAATCCCACAGGTTTTTGTACCTTGGGATAATGCATTACGGAAAAATTCAGGATAGGTAATTTGGTGTTTTTCTTTTGTAAGAGAGGAGAAGTAGTGCAAAAAGAGATAGGGAATGGAGAATCTGCATGGGTGGATTAATCTTTGGAGAACCACACGTGGTCTTAGCAGATCAATATTAGGGAAGAGACATGGAAGATAAATATCTGGAAATTGATTCCCTTAAAACTCCTTATGCTTTTATAGGCCTTGGAAGTTCTCTCCCACTATACCCCAGTAAGTCTTGGGGCTCTAAGAGCAAGTATTCTATGAGACAGGAAGTGGAAATTAGTTTCTTAAGAACTGGTTAGAAATAGGCACAGTGTTACTTCTGCCATATTCTATTGCTCAGAGCAGTTACAGAGGCCATCCAGTATCAAAGAGGAGACATAGGCCCTCTATGGGAGAAGTGTCGAAGAACCTGTGACCATCTTTTATGTGCTTCAACTACTGTTTGCCAAACACTGTGTGAGGTCATTGTGATAAGATAGTGAACAAAACGGACATAATGGTTTGCCTCGTGAAGCATATGGTTTAATAGAGGTGACAAACAAACAAGTAATTATAATATTGTGTGGAGGGGGCCCTAACCCAGACAGAACCGGAATTCAGACACAGCTCCTCAAAGGATGTAGCCTGAGAACTCTATCGTGAATCAAGTCTTAGTGATATGATAATAGCAACACAGCTATGCTTTTTGAAAGCATATTTCTCATTCATACTAGACTTAAAGGAAACTAGTGGCAGATTTCCAGTGATAGTATAAATTTGATTGTGTAGGGATGGTCTAAATTTGAGGAAAAATGGGCATTATTTGGTTTATGGAGTAAGATTGGAGGGATCAGTTTCTTAGGACTCAGCAGTAGCAACCTTCCCTGTAAAATTCTTTGGAAATGTGGCCTCATGTCAGAGGAATTTGCTTGAACTGTATTTGGCAGTATACCAAGACAGTTCATATGGCTTATATTTTTCTATTCATCAATTTTCTTTTCTCCAAAAAAAAAAAAATATTACCCAGGGACAATGCTTATAAACAGCAATTTTTCGATTTTGGTTAATGAAGTCTTATATCTGTGATTTCCAGTATATGCATGTGGGTCTCTTATCAGTTTTCTAAAACATTAGGTAAAGAAATGAAACTTATTGGTTGGATGGTTTGATCAGCTGGTTTTGGGTTTAGATAAATTAGTCTGCAAGAATATGCGGTTCTAAAGGAAAGATCAGAAGGAAAGAATTCTGGATAAAGGCCCAGAGTTAAGGCTGTGGGATTTACTTTATTAGTAATTTGAAAGGAACCTGAAAACAAAGCTTCAACTAAGAAACTCTTGCTATCCAGGAATGTTTATCAGAGAAATGAGAATGAAAGTATTAGAATAAAGTTCAGTTTATAGCAACAACAGCATGATTAATAAGTTGTTACATTAATAATAAAGTTTCCCTAAAGATCTTGGACATGGAATAATAATCCAGCATGGGTAGATTTCATGTGAATGTTAGGGCAAATCTTAATGTCTGAGAAAACTGTTATATGTTTAGCAGTGATTGAATTCTACCGTATCCTTTTTTTCATTGCTGTTTCTAGTCCTTAGTGCTTTTGACTTCTTGAATAAAAAGCAATGGCATTACTCTAATGCACTTCCATCTCTGACTGTCTCTGTTATTTCCGCTCTTGGATTCCATTGCATAGTTAGTTTATATTGGCCTTAGATATGACTTTCATTCCAGACACATCAAGTCACTGAAGGATTTTTTTCTTTACACTGCCAATAAATGTTTGATAGGATGTATGTATTTTCCCTTAAATGTGCTTTTTTTCCTTTTTACTTCATTGCTATTATTTATGTTTGGAAGTAAACCTAAGACAGCGTAGATGTGAGACTAAATAATTATTCTGTTCTGATAGAATTTGGTACCTCAAACAGAGTGAGTAGGATGGATGATATTTGGCAAGTATTTGGTACTTTTAGGCAATTGCTTTTCTTATAGGAAATCTACCATGCTACAGTTGTTTCTCCATGTTTTTCTATCCTCATTTCAGCTACTGCTTCATAACTCCGTGTATTTAAAAAATTTTTCTCATTATAATGTCATATTCAGACAATTTAAATGTGTCCTATTGGGCCGGCCCGGTGGCGCACTGGAGAGTGCGCCGTTTGGGAGCGTGGCGGCGCTCCCGCCGAGGGTTTGGATCCCATGTGGAGACCGGTTCCCGCTCACTGGCTGAGCGTGGTGCGGGCGCAACACCGAGGGTTGCGATCCCGTTGCTGGTCCCCGGTATGGGTGCGACATCGAGGGTTGCGATCCCGTTACCGGTCAGTAAAAAAGACAAAAAGGAAAAATAAATAAATAAATAAATAAATAAATGTGTCCTATCAGATATTTCTGGTGTCTTTGATTTACTCTCTTTCGGGTAGTTTAGAAGAAGCAAGTATCACCTCAGAAATTAATCACAATGTAGGTAAGGGTGACTGTTTTCCCTGGAGAGATAAACTGTAGAATTCGTTGTGTTTTTTTCTGTCACCATATAGTATGTTGGAATAATAGCAATACACACTGAGAAAGACATGGATATGTTAGCTACTTTATTTCCTTAACTTCCAGTGCCACAGAAAAATATGAACACATCTTCCTAAATTTATCCATTTTAATATATGACAGCCTTTTCAATTGTAAGTCTGAATCACCTGTATTTTACCTAGGTTTTCATCCTTGATTGAGATTTTAAAAATTATTCTTATACTCTTTGTAATAATCCCATAACTATTTAAAAACTTTTTTCTCTTTATATTTTCTCACTGTATACTTTTGAAACTTTTGCTTTAAGGGTTTTTTCTTAAAATATTAAATCATCCTTGCTGTTCTTTTATGACCTTTAAAAAATTCTTTTGTAATCAATTTAAAGCATATTATGCTGAAGTTAATTTTTTTTTTTTTCCTTTTTGTCTTTTTCCGTGTCCGGCAACGGATCGCAACCCTCAGTGTCGCGCCCGTACCGGACCGGGACCGGCAACGGAATCGCAACCCTCGGTGTTGCTCCCACACCTCGCTCAGCCAGTGAGCGGGAACCGGTCTGTATGTGGGATCCGAACCCTCGGCAGGAGCGCCACCGCGCTTCCCAAGCGGCGCACTGTAGCAGTGCGCCACTGGGCCGGCCCTATGCTGAAGTTAATTTGATTGAAAATATGAAGGACTCTGATATGATTTTTTTTTTTTGGCTGCTGGCCAGTATGGGGATCCAAACCCTTGACCTTGGTGTTATAACACTGTGCTGTAAACAACTGATCTAACTGGCCAGCCTCAGACTTTGATATAACTGAATGCCAAGTTGAGACCTGAGAAAGAGCATATTCCTTTTTCTCAAGTTCTTGTAAAAAACATTGTTTTCTATGGCTTTTACTTCTCATACTACTAGACATTCTTGCTCTTTCCTGATATAACCTATTGAAATGAATGAAAACATCCTTTCTCTTGTATTTTCCCTGGTTTCTAGCACTGTATCATGTCTATAGTAAAATAAATGTGATTATAAGACAAGTGATGGAATTAATATCTGAATTTCACTTTTTGTATACACATTATTTATACTAGTTTTCTGTTGCTGTGTAACAAACACAAATTTAGCAGCTTAAAACAACATCCCTTTATTAGCTGACAGGTATGTAGGTCAGAAGTCAGACATGGTGTGGCTGGGTTCTCTGCACAGGGTATCACAAGGCACAACAAGGCATCAGTAGGACTGAGTTCACATCTGGAGGCTTGCGGAAAAGTCTCCTTCCAAGCTCATTCTTACTGTTGGCAGAATTCGTTTTCTTGGGGTTGCAGGACTGAGGACCCTGTTTCCTTGCTTGCTGTCAGTTAGTGGCTGCTCTCAGCTCCTAGAAGTAGCTCTTATTCCTCAACACTTGACCCGCTTTATCTAAGTCAGCAACATTGTTTAGAGTCCTCATTACTTGAACCTCTGATTCGACCTGTGACCAGCTGGAGAAAATTCTCTGCTTTTAAGAGATGCAGACTCACCCAGATAATCTTCCTATCTTAAAGCTAACTGTGCTGGCTAACATAACTTAATCTCAGAGTAAAATCCATTGTATGCATTGTACTGGGGATTATTCAGAGTGTGGATACCAGGGGCTGGGAAGTCTTGGGAGTCATCTTAGAAATCTGCCTACTACACTCATTTTCACTCCTTAGGAGGATTAAGTCTAGAAATAGAGCTTTAAACAATATCTGCAATAAACAAAGCAAAGTCACATTATTACCACTGCAGAGCAAAATCACATAGTTATACAAAGAAAAAGCACTCATGCTAGTAATATTAGAATATTATACAGTAATAAAGAAAACTTACTCTTGGAAGTAGGTGACCAGAGACAATGGAAAATCTACCTTTCTCTTCTGGCCTAAATTTAAAAACTTTTTAATTCCATAATGGAATTCATATTCAGGCACAAGGACGACACCTTCCATTGTCCGTTGCACCTTCCATATATATGTCACTCCCCACCTACAGGCTTTGTCTCATCCTACTTTTATTTGTAAGCTAAATCAGACTGAAGCCTGAAGCACTTAAACTACCTCAGTTACCTTCGTCCAAAGTGGTGAGATGTTTTAATTGATCATTCTTCCTCAGATCTAGTAGCTCTGGAACTGTCAATTGGTTCTTTCACTGTTTCTCAGTCCTTTGCTGTCATTGAGATCTGTCATCCCAGTGTTAGCACTAGGATCCCCAAAGTGCTCCAAGTCCTAGAACCTCACATTGGCTATGATTCTTCCCATCTTTCCTAGGGACTTTGTCCCCAAATTTTGATTTATTCTGTCTGTTCCTTTGGGACTTATTTTCAAAGGACCTCCAAAATTATACCCATTGATCATATAGTCCCCAAATGTTCTCCATCTTAGAATTTTTGCCATAGTGTTACACTGTGAGGCCAACAAATGCCCCAGTCATATCTGATCTTCCTTTTTCCTTACCTTTATTCTTTCTGTTACTCTCTGTTTCTTTCTTTTCTTTCTGTAAGAAAAACAAAATTCCTGACTTTAAGAATTTCTAATCGAGTGGGACAGACATGTAAGAAACTGAAAAATTATATGACAGTATGGTAAGTGTTATAGTAGAGAAAAACAGCAAGGTTCTATGGGATTGCAGAGGAATTCCAAACTTGGCTTGAGAATGTGGATCAGGAAATATTTCCAAGAGGAGGTAACATTTGAACTGCCTCTGATAAGCAATCAGGAGCTAGCCTAGCAGTAAAGAAGAGCTGGAGGTATTGGAGGAATGCTTAAATGAATCCTTGAAAGATCACCCAAAGTCAGAATGTAGATAGTTTTCAGGCTGAATGAGTTGATCAGATGTCAAGAGCAAGGGTGGGACCAGAAATGAGAGATAAAGCCAAAGGATCACACGTAGCAGAAGCTGAGATAAAGTAGACTATGAAAGTGAGTCCCAGAGTGGGAACAAAGCAGGGAGTCCGTAGGTCTTCACTGTTCATTATAGTAGAAAAGAGAAGCTTTAAACATTTGAATCTGGAGAATACCAGTGTTTAAGGGGTAAGCAGAAACAGAGGAGACTGTGAAGAAGACTAAAGAGTAGCCAGAGTGACAATATCAGGGTAAACTTGACTAGAGGACAGAGACACCGGTACTTTTTTTTTGCTAACACTATAATGAACGAAAGAATGGGTACAAATGGAAGGAAGTTTATAGGTGGGATAGCTAGAAGCTGAGAATCCCTATTTCCTCTTTGGAGTAAATGAAAGTGTGCTTATCAAATGAGAGTAGAGAGGGGTGGGAGTGAGATACCGAGGAACTATGAAGTAGCTTTTGTGGAGTATTTAAGAATTGGCAGTAGGACGTATTTGAGGAAGTCATGTTGAGTTATGAGGATCTAGCTAACACTGACACTGGTCGAGTGCCTTTTCCAAGCATCACTCTGCAGTAGGGGTTGAAGAAAAGACAAGGCAGATGGATTGATTTATATTTGGAAGTTTTCAGAAAGGGTTTGATGGAAAGGGAAATAAAAAAGGGAATTAGGAATTGTTAGTAGAATGGATGAAATCTAGCTGAATGAAGGAAATTGAATAAGAATTGACTGATAACTTAGAGAAAAATATAAACTAAGTGTTAAAGGACAGGAGACATTAATGAGGCCAAAGTGTAAGTATACTAGAAGAATGATATTAAGGGAAGGTATGAAGTGGGATATTAGGTCTTCACCTCACAGAGTATGCTGAAGTTTTAGATAGGTTTAAAGAATTGAATCAAACCTAGAAAAAAATAATAAAATGTAGAAAAATAATTGATGAGGCAGGACTATGTATGCATAAAATAAATGTAAGAAATCTGAAAGAAAACAATTTGTTTCACTATATAAAAATGAGAAATAAAGAAAACTGGAAGATAAACAAATTAGGAAAATAGTTTTCATAAATATGATAAGCAAAGAGATAAAAATTTTTTAATATGTTAAGATGTGATCTTGGTTGGCATCTCTCCAGCAGCAGGGGATAATTATAACTTCTTTTTGCACACCCAGAATTTATTTTTCCATGTTCCTCAGAGGCAGAAGCAGCAGTCAGGCTATACCCCTCTCTGCATCACGGTCCTTCATTCTCTGATTGACAGGGTTAAGGACCCAGCATGAAATGCTGAAGCTTGGACAGGGTTGAGAACCTCACATAGGAGAGCAGCCTGGTTCAGGATATGAGAAGCAAGTGAGGTGAGGGGAGAAGCTGTGTAGGAGGGTGTTTCTGTGCTAGGTGTCAGAGCCCCAGAGAGGAAAGAGGGCATATGTGTAGGAGAGCTGGCTACTTCAGAGATTGGAGTGTGAGTGAGATGAGGGGGGTGTCCACTACTCAGGGAAGGGAGAAGATTGGTTTCATGCAGGAGGACTGATCAAGTAAGTAAATATATTAAATATAATGGAAGCTAAATTTCTCACTATAGGAAAAAGTAAAAATGGAAGGGAGAAAACTAGAATGGACCCTGTTGGAAGTATTGTGAATTTATGGTTTTAGATAGATAGATAGATAGATAGATAGATAGATAGATAGATAGATAGATAGATAGATAGAGGAATAAGTAAATGAGGCGTGTGGACATGTATGAAGTATATATGTATACACATATATTCTGTAGCTCTGTCCATTGAGTTGGCCTGGGAACAGCAACACCCCAGTAATAATGAGCACACCAGGCACACAGACCTAAACACCATTCTCCACCAAAGGAACCAGAATTCCATAGAGAAATTGCTGATTCTTTAGGACTGCTTCAGAGTAGTAAAAGATGAGCTAGGGACATGTTGTTCCAGAAAGTAAGGGAGTACTCAAAGAATGATGGGGATATGTCAAAATGACATAGACCCCAGCTTGATGGGGTTCCCACTGGCCAGTTCTGGGACAATTTGGGCATTAAGTAAATCATATTTGCAACAAATTAATACTTTTGTTACTGCTGAACAAAGTAATAAACTATGAGCCCATAGAGATATGAATAAATAAATGAATAAATTGCAAGTTAGGTAAAGAAACAGTGTATTTACAGAGTTTTGAAGAATCCTCCCACAAAATACTAGTTCATTGAAAAGGGAAAAAGTGACTGCAGTAAAGAAGACTGGAGGACACCACCTTAATCATGTGATCAAAGTGAACATCATCAGTAATGGGACAAGTTGGGGACAGTGCTAGCTGATAGTAAGAAATGAAAAGAAGCCCGCATCACTTCTGTGATATTCCTGCAAAAGATGTAAACTCTGAAAGTAATCATGAGGAAACACCACACAGACTCAAATTGAGGGACATTTTATAAAAACACTGTCATGTAACTTCAAAAGTGTTAAGATCATGACAGTCAAGGAAAGACTGAGGAAATGTTCCAGATTGAGAGGTCCAAAGAAACATGACAACTAAATGCTATGTAGGATTTTAAAATAGACTCTTTTGTTATGAAGGACATCACTGGGACAATTGGTGAAATGTGAACAATGTCTGAGGATTAGATGGTAGTAATGTATTGATATTAAGTCTCTGGTTATGATTATATAGGAGAATTTTTTGTTTGTAGGAAATGCATTAAATTATTTGGTAGTGCATGTTGGCTATTTAACTCTCAAATAAATCAGGAAAAAACCAATTCTTTGTAATATACTTAGAAGAAGAATTCTAAGAATTTACTGCAAGACATGATCATGTGGATTCATGCCTTCTTAACATTTTTCTCCCTCGACTTCGCTTGGCTTTGGAAACACTGGTTGTCCTACTTATTAGAACATTTTTTTTCCCTGAGGGCTCTTCTTAGTTATCCTATTCTTTTATTGTGGGTGCTAATTTGTAATGCTTTCCCAATGGCCTTTTTTTCTTTCTCCTTTAGTAATTTCTTCTATTCCTTTCAAATCTAGGTATATGACTCGTCACTCTACATCTTTATCCTTGCTATCTCCACATCTTTAGACCTGTATTTTACCTGAACTTAGCTTTCTTCAGTACTTCTTTTTCCATCAGCCCAGACCTGTTCGTATAATTTAACTTTGGGCTAACTCCCAGGGCTCACTAACGCATACTCATACTCATACTCTAATTTTCTTATTTCAAAAGATAGTAAGATCATCTTCTGTAATTACTACAGAAGAATTACTACAGAATTACTACAGAATATTACATGATGGCTGCCTCCTCCGTTGAGCCAGGAGCAGGGTTATAAACCCATTTGCAAAAGAAAGTATAAGTCTAGTTACAATAGAAAATTGTATGTTAGAAAATGAATTTTTTGATATGAAATAAATTTCACCAAGGATGTTATCTGAGAAAATATGAACAAATTAGAATATTATCTCATCTTCTAAATCTATTGTGAGAATGGAATATATACAGTGTTAGAGGTTATGAGAAAAGTTTGAAAAATGTGTATGAAAAGTTGATTCACATTTTAAAATGATCTCAGTTCTAACATGAAATAGACACAAAATTATTCGTGTTTTTAATTGGCATGCTTGATGTACTTTGAGTAGAAATTAAATATTTTAAACAAATTTTGTCAACAAGAACAGGGACAGTGAAAAGGTGTTCATTGTAATTCCATTCATTTTAATATATCCTAGATAAATAACTTTCTTGTCTAAACTTTTTTTAGTATTGTGTACTGGCCAATTGTCTAAACTTTTTATTTTATAACTATATGTATGTATATGTTGAGGATTAATGTTTTATGTTAAACTCTATATCAGAAAGTATGAGGTCTTTCTGGTTGTCGAAACACTTTTGGATATCTCATTAGATTTCTAATCATGGAGACATTTCAGGAAGTATTGCAAATGACTTTTTTAGAATTCTTGGCTTTGTTGGGACATTACAGATCCTTCATTTATTGAGTTGTTTACAAGAGTAAGCATTTTTGCCATGAATGAATCTTAACTCAGTGCAAGAGATTATAGATGGCCAAATGACTCTTCCACTGAAGCTGAAGTCAGATCTGTATATGATAAACCTTGGTATTTCATTGGTGTTAATTTTGGTATCATTCATTGTCTTATAAAGGAAAATGATGCTGTTTCCTGAGACCAGTGTTACTTGGAAAACCTTGTCTAACTAACAAGTTCCCAAGAAATATTATTCAATAGTGTATTGCCAAGAACATCTTAGGTAATTCAACAAAAGTGCTTTCTTTAAAAAGTCCAAAAACACTTCATTTTAATTTACAATTATTTATTGAGATCCTTGCTGATTTCGTAGGGTCAAGTTGGTTATGACAGGGATCCAAAAGAAATACATAACTTATAAAGAGGTAATAATGATTTTGGAGAAACAAAATAAACTTACATGAAACATCCACAAAACCAAGAAAGGATATAATTTAGTGTCAACTTAGTAAATTAATATTCTTGCATAGTCAGACAATCATCAGTAATCTTCCTATAGCACTTACTGTCATAATTTTTGGTTATTTAATGTCAGTATAACAGTATAATTTATGTTTTCTGTGCCTCAACAAAATTTGATTATAAAAGCCTTATTTTTCAGCAATGAAATCAGCATATGTTGTTGGACACATAGTATGTGCCAGCAGACTTACAAGCATTGGGGTTACAAATGTGAGCAAAATAGAGAGGTCTCTGTACATAAGGAGCTTACTGCTTTGTGCGTATATGTGCAGTGGTGGGGTGGGGGGTGTGCCAGGGAAGAGACAGTAAACATATGAACAAATAAGTAAGATAATTTCAGCTATTTATAAGTATTATGAAGATGTTAAAAATGTTGCAGTGGAGGTCCTTTGACCCCTGTTGTCAGAGAAGGCCTGCCTAAAGAACTAAGGTTTGAGTTGAGGCCTGAATGATAAGAAATAATTAAATAGGTAGTCAGATTTACAGTTTGGAGCTCAAGGTAGAGGTCCAGGTTAAACAAAGAAGTTTGAGTCATCATTATGAACATGATATTTAAAGCCATGAGACTGGTTGAGATATGTTCATAGAGTGTGTAGGTGGAGAAGAGAGTTGAGTGTGGAGCCCTGGAACAGTTCAACATTGAGAAAACTAGTAGAGGAGGAAGAGGCAACAAAGGAACCTGAGAAGGAACAGATAGGAATTAAGATAAAACCCAGGCAAATGTGGTATCACAGAGGCTAGAAAATAAAGTGTTTCATGAAGGGGCAAAGTCAACAATGTCAAACATTGTAGAGAAGTCAAGTAAGATGAGAGTTGAGAGCTGACCTTTGCCTGTATTCAGCTATAGATTATCAGTGATTTTGGTAAAAATTGTCTGTGGAGAGGTGAGAGACGAAAGCCTTATTGATAGGTTGAAGAGATAGTGCGAGGCAACAAACAGAGACAGTAAGAATATGCAAGTCTTTTGAGGGGATGCAAGTCTTTTGTAATGAAGGACAGGAGAGTAGGAAACAAAATCCAATTATTTGAAAAGATCGATAATTCTAAGGCAGGTTTTTATGACAATAAAATCGATCCATAGAGAAAGTGATGGTGCAGCATAGAGATGGGATAATTGCAGGAGGGAAGCCTTTGAAAAGCTGAGATGGGATAGGATACTGAACACAAGAGGGTGGCCTTAATAATGGTGGGGAAATTTCTTTCATTCTAACAGGAAGGAAGGGAGAGAATGTAAAAAAAGATGCAGATGGGTTAGTGGGATTTATATTAGAAAAATGAGGTAGTTTTCACCCTATTGAATATATTTCTCCTTGAAATTCAAGATTAGTTTATCAACTGCGTGAGAGAGGGATGAATATTCGAGATGTAAGGAGATAGGAGAGATGTAAAATAGTCCTGTGAGAAGGTGGTAAATTGAATTTGCTAGGAAATTACAGTGGGAAACTTTACAAGAGAAGAGTGCCAATTTAAGATTTGCAGCCATAAACAGGAAGTGAATCTCATCAACATTGTTTTGTGATTTTTTTAAATAGCAATACTTTGGCTAATTAGTAGCAGTAGGCATCCCTGTTACCTAGATTGTGGTCTTGGAAAACCACTTTCTGTTAAAGGAAACCTGGGCTTCTTAGAGAAATGGCTAATTTCAGGCCTGGGGCAGAACATTTTCAAAATAAACCTGAAACATATTATCATAACAGAGCAAGTAAGTTATCCAAAACTACTGTCGTCATGTCAGAAGGACTCAGGGAGCAATATTAATAGTCTCCCACTTGCTAAAGATGGAACATTTGAGTATCAGTAAGGAAAATAACTGTGACGGATTGAAACACATCAGATATGTTTAAATCCGTGAGTTTATATTGATTAAAGAAACCAAAAACCAAAAAACACAAGACACATACACAACAATGACTATTACTGTGTGGAAGCCCTCAGAGAATTCGTAAATCAACTCCATATTTTAAAAACTAGATAGAGTCAAGAATTATTTATTTTTCTATACCACTATATTACTGGATAACCAAATAGTAGATATAGTAAAATTTCTCTTTAAAGAAGTGTTCCAGTAAATAAATAATGAATGATAGAATTGGGATATCAGCATTTTGTATCTCCTAATGAATAGTGAATTTGGACTGTAGTGGATTGAATTATGTACCCCCCCCAAACTCCCTGATGCTTGAATTGTTTCCCCCAAATTTTATGTATTAGAAACTTGGCCCTGACTGTGACTGTTAAGAGGGTGGGAAATCCTATTATGGTAATTGAGAAGTGGAGCCTTGATGAGGTGATTGGGACTGTAGGACCATACTGTAGTGAATGGATTAAAAATTGTGGTCAGGGGCATGGTTCTGAGGGCTTTAAAAGGAGAGGAGAGTCTGTCTCTCTTATTCTCTCTGCTTTCTCTGCCTCCACCATCTTGCAATGTGAGACCCCTGGGTTGCTGTTGCCACCACCAGATGGACTTTGGACTTCCCAGCCTTAGAAACTGTAAGCAATAAATTTCACTTTCTTTATAAATCACCCAGTCTCAGAAATTTTGTTATAGCAACAAAGGACGGACTAATACATAGACAATGAGCTTCAGTGGCTGCTAACCTCACAAAAAGCAATACCAGATATTGTGTATTTTATGGTAACATCAACCCTTGAAGTATCTTGTCCAAAAAATTGAACATGACTGTGGTTAATCTTCTAGATCCAATTTCAGGGTAAGCATCCCAAATCCCAAAATTCAAAATCCAAAATGCTCCAAAATTCAAAACTTATTGAACACTGACATGATGTGTAAAGGAGATGCACATTGGAGCATTTAGGATTTAGGATTTTCCGATAGGGATGAAGAACTGGTAAATATAATGCAAATATTCCAAACTCTGAAATCCAAAATACTTCTGGTTCCAAGCATTTCAGATAAGGGATACTCAATCTGTACCATTTTCCCAAGAAATACAGAAAAGAGATTAACATGTTAATCTGCACCATAGAGATGTAATTCAGATTGTGGGAAACTTTACCAGAGAAATTAAGCAATAGTGCCTAGAAATGGTTTATGATTTGGGTGATAAAACTATAAATTAACTACAAAGGAAGTGATACCAGTAAAGTCAGGATAGTTGTTACTCTTAGGAGGGAATTTTTGATTTGGAGAAAACATAGGTGGCTTCTGGGTAGCTGGCAAGATTCTTTCAGTTTAAGTGGATATTATGTAGAAAGGTAGTTGCCTTATAACAATTCATTTATTGGATGTGGTTCTCTGTATTTAAGTTATATTTAATAATACTAAAGCAAAACTTTTAAGTGAGGATAAGACATACAATTTTTAAATTTTAATATTTTAATTTGTAAAGATACTTGTTAGGAAATTGAGAGGTGGGGAGCTGTTGGTAATCTCAAAGACTTCAGCTGAGAGTTTAAATAACAGAGTTGCAAATAGCAGCGGAAGACCACAAATCAAAGAATGAAGTAAGCTGCACATGAAAGAGCTGCTCAGCATTAGTCACTCACTTCAGCCATCTCAATACATGTTCTCATCTTTACACTGTGAAAATGTAGTTAATGGAATATATACTGAAAATCCTTGTTTACATATGCTTCATGTTGTTTTTCAAAGTGCTTTTATTTATTTTATCTTATTTAATGAAAGACTAAGTGAATCTATGAGTGGAGTTGATAATGCTATGTAAATTCTCTGTGTATAAAAATAGTCGATATTTCTTTAATTAAAAAATATTAACAATAATATAAGGCTAAACCTGTCTTTATTGTAGATGTCAATATATCATTCAAAGTAATTTCTTCATTACTTATAAGATTCCTATTCCTTATTTATTTAAGGAAATAATTTTCACTAGTTTAATATAAATGGGGATATATTAAATAAATTTGAAAAAAATTTTTAAATGTTCCTGATAGTTTGACAGGTCTGAAGTAAATTAAAACTATTCCTTTTTTTTTTCTACCAGGGGTCTTTTTATTAGTATCCATGATCGAGGGCATATTGCTTCAATTCTTAATGTATGGCCAGAAGATGTCATCAAGGTAAGTGGTCAGATTTTTCCACTATGGCATATTTGTTCTCTTTTCTGACCCATAAAACAGTTGGGAACATGTTGACAGTTCTCATTATAGTAGGTAGCATTCACTAGCTTTTCTAGTGAATATTACCTAATTTATAGCCCTTTGATTTTTGCATAATAGATGAATTTTGTTCTAAAGCCATCTGGATGCCAGATTTCCCCATTATTTCTGTCTAATTTGGTAGTATTTCTTAATTCATTGTAAGTGATGATAAATGTTGGACATCTTTAAGCCAGCTACTTTATCATATGTGCCATGTTTAAGTCATCCATTAGGAGGAATCCAAGTAGTCAAAAAAAAAATGTTGATTCATTTATTTTATCATTATGACCTTAATAGCTCTTTTGATTTCCCTCTCTCAGTGAGTTGATGAAAATAAAAGTAATAACAGTATTTGACATTTGGTAGCCTTCTGTGTGAGATGCTTTACATGGATTAACTCTTGTAATTATCATGATAATTCAGTGAGGAAAGGAAGGCACGGATGGGTTACATAGTAGGGCATGGTAGTGGTGGGAACTGAATGCAGGCCCCAGCAGTGGCCCCAGAGCTCCTGCTCTTAAACAAGGTGTGTGCCACCTTCCTTGTCTAAGGGAGGTGAGATGTACTTGTCCTCCCTGTGGCTCCCTTTTTCCTATCTGTTGGGTGCCCAGAAACTTTGTGGTATCTTTTAGGACTAAGATTGAATAAATCGATGCCCTGTAGTGGTACAAAAGGACTTTAGCTATGAATTCTGAAGTGTGGTTTATTTTATGATCTTTTCCAATTGAGTAGTCGTGGCTAGAATTGATTAATTTGGCTCTCTAAGGCTCATGCTAGGAAACTTGTGAAGTGAAATGTTTTTCACTATTCCCAATCTCCCCAATTTTTTCACTTTCCCCACCTAAGTTGCTTCCTCTCCTTTTCTCCCACCAACTAGACTGCACTATTCACAGATCCTGTTCTTAGAAACTACCCTAAGAAATATGTTAATTCTATAAAGCATAAAGGCCTGATCATCTGAGAAGAATATTTACATTTTAACCAGGAATCTAGAGAGGATTTTAAGAAACAACAAGTCAATAGAGCAAATAATTTTGGAATAGAATTCTAATCAATATCCCTGTAATTGATACAACTAGGCAGTAAGTAGTCACTCTGCTTTTTGTTCTTCCAACTAGCTGATCTCTGCAGTTACTTTAATAGCCTACCTTTATCCTTTAAACTCATGATATTAGGCCGTCACTGATGTTCTTGACCCTTACTATGCCCACTATTACTAAAAAATCCTAGAATAGTGTCTGGCACATTGTTATCACTTAATAAATGGTAGTTATTGATTGTAATAGAATACTGAAGTACATGATAGGAATACTTCTCTACTCAAAGTACACATGAAACAAAGGCAATCAATTTTTAGACAAAACATAATTAAACTGAGTGGATACAAGTGCCATATTTATTCACTGAGAGAATCTTGCTCAGAGAAGGCTGGAATCGTTAAGAAAACTTTTCTAGCAAAGTTAGAACTTAAATCTAAGCTTTGATCATTAGCAGGGAAGAAGATAGTGTCCTAAGAAGAGAACATATGAATTTAGGCATCAAGTTGAAGAAGAGAGTGGTGTGTTCTTAGACAATAAGGAAATTGGCTAGACTGACTAAAGCTTATGAAATGTAGTTGTATTGCTTAAGTAAGAGTTGTTACTTTATAAATTATAAAAAGTCTTGAAATTCAGAAAGAGGGATTTAGAATTGAAAAAAATACAATGTCATATTTAAATAAGGAAATGACTTTTTATAAGTACTATTTGAAGAAGGTTCATCTGGAGACAGATTTTAGAATGGTCTTGAGAGAAGAGGAAAAGAGGCAAGAGTTCTACATTTAGGTAAGCTAAGAGAAGGAAAGGCCCTGGAAAAGGAAAAGAACAGATGAAGACAAGACACATGGAGAGTGTCTGTGTGTGTTAGGAGAACCCTGCATATTTCATACAGAAATATTCTGTTCAGATAATGCACAGATAATTTATATAGTGGGATGAAAATTACAAGAAGCAACTCTGGGCTTAAGTGGTTTCAATGAAACATGTAAAACATTATATAAATTATTAAAATTATTATTCAGATCATAACTAAGTTATGTGACATTACTCTCCTTATAAAATATATCATAACAATATTTGTAAGTATAGGCAGGCCAACTGGACTTTACCTGTATAAGGAACACATATGTTATCAATGATATATAAAAAGTATATGTTATCAATGATATATAAAAATACCTCTATTTGTGATAGCACAAAGAATAAACAGTGTCTATTAAATATACATTGGCAGTATTTGGACTTTGAAAATTTGGCTTTAATTTAACTTAAAAAGCAAAGTTGTGGTTCTCTGCAGTATTTGTTTACCTTTTTTTAATCCTAAATCAGAGCTAAGTTAACCCAGTGGTATCGATTTACCTCCTCCAAAAGAGCATAACATATTGATCCATTGCAATTAGACATGGAAAATTTTCCAAAGGTGAGCTGTATGGAATATGCTAAAATAATTTTCACCCACTTTTCAAATGTATTTACTTTTAAGGCAATTCTTTAAGAGCTGAATAATATAGATGAACAGAAAATTAAAGGTAAAGATCTCAAAAGCATGTTTTTAAATATATTCTGCAATATAGCCTGGAGAAAAGAGCACTGTATTAGGAGTTAACGTACCTGGGTTCTGGTTCTTTGATATTAACCAGGTAAACCACCTTAGGCAAATTAGTTCAGTTCTCTGGACTTTGGTTTCCTAATCTATGAAATAAGAGTGGTGTACTGAATGCACTCTAGATTCTCCTTTATTTCTAAAATGCTATGATTCTATATATTAGTTCTAATGATAATAGTAATAATAGCTATACTTTTTAAAGAATGTGTAATGTGCCAGGTGCCGTGGTAAATTCTTTCAATATTATGATTTATAGACTTACTCAATTGACTAATATTTATTGATTATTTACTATGTGCCGAATATGCTGTGCTAGGTGCTGGTGTACAGTGGTGAGCAAAACGGAGCTGGTTTCTGGGTTTAAACAGCTACTCTGAAAAGTATATTTATTATTTTCATTTTACAAATAAGAAACAGAAGCTTAAATTCATCACTTTATTCAAGGCCAGATAACTGATATTTTTTTCAAGTTTCCATGGATATAATGAGTGTAGCAGTTTGTAGAATATCTAATAAATTGTATTTCATGAGATTGGTTTTGCTTATATTTATATAATGGTCATGTTAGATGCAGTAATTTCAATAATGATATCAAATAACTTGAATAGAATCTCCACATGATGAAAATGTATGCTTCATAAATATTCAACGTCGTTAGAAATAAACCAAACAAAATTCATTAAGTCTAGTGGAAGATTATCAGGTAAGAGAAGTAGCAGACTGTTCTGGGCATGTTTCAAAGATGGTAGAACAATATCAAGTGGTTATAGGAGTTAAAGGGGATGGGTCAATATTGTTGTATAAAAAGGAGGATGGTGCCAGAATGTATAAACTACAGATCAGAGCATTCCATAGCACAGGTATAAACGCCAGCAATTATTCAATACTTAACTCTGGGCACTCCTGTAATTTCACTAAAAGTGAATGTGACTAGTCTCAAAGTTGCCCTAAATTTTACTTTGGCTCCCAGTTAGAGCTCTGACCCTGTACTTTTCCCACTTGCCTCTCGATTGAAGACTAAGTTCTTTGGGTTATTTGAAACTTAATGTGCACAACCACTCTTCCTTTTTCAATAACCTAATTAAGCATATACAGGGTACTTCAAAAAGTTTTGAAAAAATGGAATTAAAAGATAATATGAATCTTTCCAAACTTTTGAAGATTATATATATATATATTTTAAACATTTAAAATATGTATGTCAAATTTCTTTTCCCCATTCTTCCACAATTATGATCACAAATTTCAATTTATGTTTTTCACAGCTTTATATTGCATTATGTAAGTATTAACTTCAAAAATAAAGACCAGAAATCATGCCCAAGGATTTGCAAAAATCTAACAAATATTTTTACTTTTCCTTCTAGGCTGTTGTGGTGACTGATGGAGAGCGTATTCTTGGCTTGGGAGACCTTGGCTGTAATGGAATGGGCATCCCTGTGGGTAAATTGGCTCTATATACGGCTTGTGGAGGGATGAATCCTCAAGAATGTCTTCCCATCATTTTGGATGTGGGAACAGAAAATGAGGTAAACAATTTAAGTCTATAAGACAGCTATGTATCTTAAATAATGGCAACAATTCTTGCATTTTGAGTTTACTCCAGCAACTTCATGAAATTCATTCTTTTCTTGTCTGGTTCTCTCTTTCCTCAAATCTGCCCTCTAACTCTTAAAGGAAAATTTTCTTCTGTTCTCCTTTCCTTTCTCTATAATGTGATTAATCTTTTATTAGCTTCCATATTCTGTGATGTAACAATGAAATCAAATAAAGTTTAAAAATCACAAAATCTATAGTAAATATTAAAAATTTTAGGGAGAGATAAAGAGAAGTAAAGAGTGATGAAGCAGGTATGCAGAAATTTAAGAATTCAGTTTTAAACCTGGGCCTTTTTATTGAGAGATTGCCATTATAATGTAGACATGGATAAAGCTGTGCTCTCATGAAATTGTAACAATAGGACTCTTGCGTTGATTCTGTTATATGAAACAATTGATTTCACGATAGGTCCTAAAATTGTCAAGTTGACTGATTGTCTTGAATTTTCTCAGTTTATCAGTGTTGAATGTGTGTTCCTTTCCTGTTTTAGTATTCTGTGCTTTTATCTTATTCCGTTTCTGTCCAGTATCCTACTCCCTCAGCTTGCAGCACCCATATTCACCTACTCCTTCCTCAGATTTCTTACTTTGCCGAGCTGAAGATCTAACTTTTTTCTCTTTTTCTGTTAAAATGGGCCTGGTGCATACTACATTTTAAAATTTTTCATGCTGTTAAATTAGAAAATAATCTGATAACCTAAATGAATCTATTGTTAAAGTGTTATGTGTTAATTTCTAGAGATTTTGCTTACTCCCAGTACACTTTTGGAGATAAGAGGGAGGAAAAAAATTAAGTGAACGGTAAAATTTTAACTCTTTGACAGGTCACTGGAGAATATCTTTTTAGCTTGAGAGACCTTGCTGAAACTTCTCAAACCCCAATATATATATATTTAATTGAGTTAGATCAACATTGAAGACCTACTATCTGTCAAGGCCTAAGCAAAGCTTAGGTAATATCAGAGTAAATAAGATCTTGCCAGCAAGATGCTCTGAATCTAGAAGAGGAAGATACGCATGTAACTGTTTGAACATGTGTTAAATGCTTTGATAAAGGCATTTGAAGGACAGTTAGAAATGTCCAGTGAAGGACATTTCTCTGCCAATTGTAATATACTCTTAGTCTCTATATATTAGTGTTATCTGCTTATAACTTATCTTTTTCTGTAAATCATACTTTAGAAATTTAATAGTGAAAATGTATATTAGTAAATGATCAACCAGAATTCTTGTTCTAAAAGGAAAGTAAATTATTTGTACCTTTTAAAAAGATAGTTTAGCTGTACCCAGAGTTAGCTACACTAAAAGTTTAAGGGCACAGTCCCCAGGACTACCCTCATTTTTGACACCAACTACAAGTTCATAGTGTTCCCCAAAATACCTTCAGGCTTGATAATTTGCTAGAAGACTCAACAGAACTCACTGAAAGCCGTTGTACTCACAGTTATAGTGTATTACAGGTAAAAAATACAGATTAAAATCATACGAAGGAAAAGATGGATAGGGCAGAGTCTGGGAGGGTTCCAAATGAGAAGATTCCATGTTCCTTACATTTTCCTGTGGAGTCAGGATATGTTACCCTCCCGGTATCAATGTGTGTTATCCATGAGTGTCCCAACGTGCAGCGTTTTTATTGCTGCATTACAAAGGCATGTTTGAGTGATTGTCCAGGTGGTTGAATTCAGTCTTCAGATTGACTGATACTACAAGGCCCAAAGTTCCCACCCTAAATCACATGGTCAATCTTTCTGGCATGGCCAGCCTCTACCCTGAGACTATCAGTTGTGGTCCTTAGGCTACTAGATAAAATGGTTAGGCCCCATCCAAAATGGTTGAAGGCTTGTGAACTGTGTCACCAGAGTCTGTGCAAAGAACAGACAAAAATATAAGAGGCGAATACAAAAAGAAAAATAGGTCTAAATTTTAATTTTAATTAAGAAAGATTAAATTTTAAGCTTAGATAAGATTATAGGTTTGATCATTCAAACTCTAAAGGAAATGTAGTTCCTGTACTATATAAGCTGCTTCAGAGTATATGAAAATTGACATCTTAACATTTCATTTTATGAAAAGAACATAACTTTTATATCCAAACCTGATTTTAAAAATAGCACATAACAAATTACCGATTAGTCTCATGTTTACCCATTCTCCCAGTTTCACCACTTACTAGGTGTGTAATCTTAAAAGAGTTACTTAACCTTTCTTTGCTTGTTTTCTCATTTAAAATGAGTACCTACCTCATAGAGTTGTCATGGTTTAATACATTTAGAATGCTTAGAATTGTAACTGGCATTTTTTTTTTAGCATTTAGTAAATCTCAGCTCACATGAATGTACATGTAGATGCAAAAATCCTTTCTTAAAACATTGGAAAATTGAA
>NW_007742678.1:0-1304 GCF_000696425.1 Galeopterus variegatus
AAAAAAAAAAGGTTTGTAACCACTGAGCTAATAATAGTAGTACACATATACAATTTACAAATACAAATATACAGATATTGGGCACAAATGCTCCGTTTCTTTTGAAGAAAATTTTTGAAGAAAAATTGTCAACATTTTTGGAAGATTTCTACTGAGCTGCCATGCACTAGGCCACATAATACAGTTTTAAAAAGAGCCTCATCAGGCTATTAGTTCACCTCTATTTCCAGACATTACAAATTCCTAACTATCCCAGAATGTAAGAGTCTCTATAGTTCTAATATTCTGCTTTTACTAATACAATGCATTTGTACTCTGCAATATTGTGTCTACTCCTCCACCATGCCATGATATTTTACTCACTATACTGAGATTACTACAACTAAGATACTAATCTCAATCAACTGGTGGAAGACCTTAAAAAAAGACCCAGGAAAAAATCTAATCATGCTCCTTTCCAGCCCTGACTTAAAACTCTTCTGGGACCTATATATACATTAATGTCTACATTTCTTAGCAAGGCAGATTTCTACTTTGGATCAATGATGATATTATTCAATGAGACAAGAAATACGGAAAGAAAAGCATTTGATAGTTTGGTGATAGGGAGATGGAGTACAGCGGTATGCCAATGAAAAGGGGAGACCTGGGTCAAGTGCTAAGTGGAAAGAGTCATTGGAGAGANGGACCTATATATACATTAATGTCTACATTTCTTAGCAAGGCAGATTTCTACTTTGGATCAACGATGATATTATTCAATGAGACAAGAAATACGGAAAGAAAAGCATTTGATAGTTTGGTGATAGGGAGATGGAGTACAGCAGTATGCCAATGAAAAGGGGAGACCTGGGTCAAGTGCTAAGTGGAAAGAGTCATTGGAGAGAGAAAGGCTGAAAAATAAAGGGAGGAAAAAGAGGAATTAACTGTCCGAATAAAGAAATGAGATGGAACACAGGTGGAAGAAATAGAACTAACCAGGAGGAATGGCTTCTTCCTCTGAGACTGGAATTAAACCAATAAAGAACAGTGGAGACATAGATAGTTAAGGAACAAGTGCGCTGATAGCCAAGAGGGTTTCTGCCTAATAGCCCCCAGTTTCTCTATGACATTAGTTAAGAGGTAAGGTTATTCATAAAGAAAAAGGGGAATTTTCTCTGTGAAAGAGGTAAAGTTTTCACCAAGAAAAAATGTTTTTCATTTCAACTGAACAATATTAATATTTAAATGGATACCAAATTTAAGCTTATTCATACTTTGCTATCTCTAGCTATTTCAGTCAAAATCAGAACATTTTTCATTGT
>NW_007742678.1:2256-15099 GCF_000696425.1 Galeopterus variegatus
TAAATCAACTTATTCTCTGACACCTATCTACTCTCTAAACTTGCGTACTCAGAAAAGTTTATCATTATCTTGAACTTATCTGTCAATATGTTAGTGAAGACAGCATCCATTTTCACTAATGGTATAAAATTAAATTATGAGATGATTACAATTTTATTCAACCTTTTCTACTATTTACTCTTCACGAATCTTGAACAAACTAGAAAAGGAGCATCCCACAATATAGTACTGATAGTGGATCTTAACAATCTGGATGGCTCCCACAAGGGATATATAATTGGATATATTTCAGACAGTGTCTAAACCCCCTGACATTTTATAAAAAATTTATGTGCGCATGGTAATTTTTATAAGAGGGCTCATAACTTGCATCAGATTCCTGAAAGGATTATGTCCCTAAAATGTTTATGAACTACTGCTATAGAGAGCTCCCTTCTCCAATGTTAATAGACCAAATTCTGCTTGAAGACCTACCAAGAAAGTCAAACAGAACACATGCCCAGTTAAGCTATGGCCTTCTTCATCAGGGCAGCTGGGAGATCCACATGCTTAGCCAACTGAAAGAGCTGGTCATTCTATTGGGAAGTAGGCTGTAATATTTTCTGGCATTTGCTTGTTTTCTTATAGGGTTTATTTAGAAGTAAGGGAAAGGTACAAATTACTAACAGACTTTAGTCTAAGTCAAAAAATAATGTTATAGTACTGAAAAGGAGACACTCCTTATCCTCAATTCTCTGGCACCAGGGTAAGATTACCATGTTCAAGGGGAATTTAGCCCTCAAAAGTAGACTAAGACCACCACAGTTCAAGCCAGCTTTTAATGGCACTATAAATAAAATCTAAGCTAAAAATATGTCTTTGTATATATCTTGTTAAATACAAAGACCACAGAAATACACACACACATACCTGCACACACACACACACAGAGTTATCTGTATCAACCACCAATAGGTTCTATGAAGACAAAAAGATGAAACCAATTCAGACACATATCCTCAAGAAACTGCCAGTAAATTATTATAATTTTTAGTTCCACTTCCTGAAGTTTATTCTAGCTAAGATTCCCCTCCTCCAAACACCAGCCCCACATCCCCTTTGTCACCTAGTATTCTGCAAGTGTGTGCCCTGTGATTTAAAGTCCAGTTTCTTCATGGTGGTATGCCACAGGACAGAAAAACATCTTAACCAGCAGCATTGCAGGACTGTTTTTAAAAACAAGGGCTCTCAAATTCCCTACTTCCCTCCCAATCTTATTATCTCTCACTGGTATAGTGAGTAATCATCTCCCACAACAGGCTACTCTGATTTTTAAAATACTATTTTCTCAATTTCCAAAAATCTCTGAATACTTAAAAAGTAATATGAAGATCCATTATCATTGTTCCATTTTAATGGCTTCCCACACTCAGAGGCCTCAATGGTTGGCTGATTTCTGAATTTAAGCAAACACACACACACACACACACACACACACACACATGTAAGTTGGCACCACAACCTGACAAGTCTTTTCTTACCCCCCAAACAAGTGCCCTAATCTGAAGAGAATTTTCTCCTCTGCATGCACATACACACACACACACACACGCACGCACGCACGCACGCATGCACATAATAACTGAAAGCTGTTCTAAATTTGCTATAGACATGCAATTAGAAAAGTATGTCAGGAAGGTAAAGTAGCCTGAACTTGTCAACAGAACAACTATTTTTGAAAGCTTTCAAAACAAGTAAAACGTAGTTGGTTGAAAACTTTCAAATCACAATATAAACTCTTGATGTGGCCTTGTTCAGCAGCCTCTCACAAAGAACAAAGAAAGAGTCTGTGAGTGAAAAATTCAACTCTAACGATCTGACCACTTTCCATACTTCTCAGTCCCTTGCCATCTTGGCAAAGTCACTTATCCATTCACCTTCTAATGGAGAAACAAAGAATTCATCCCAGTAGAGTCAGGTTCAAAGGCCATAAAGGCTCCAAAGCTTAAAGTCACATAGACCTAGAAAAAGGAACAACTTAGGTGGCCATCTGTCATTTTTCAACTGCAAAAATATAACTTTTTGGTGTTTTTGATTAGAGGTTCACTTCTCTGTTGAGATCCTAAACAAGAGGGAATAATAAAAATGCCACATTCCCAACAGTGAGCAGCCTAGCAATAATCAACTAAAGCTTCTAGTAGTCTTCTCTAACTGTTGAATATGCTCCCCAGCCTATATTTCTGTTATACTTCATGATCAATAGCCAGAGAAAAGAATACATATTTTCAGTTTGTACATGATATTAAAAAATGGTGTCAAGTGCTTCTTCCCTTATAATATATGAATGTATCCCTTCTGAAAAATTCCTTTGAAAATCATTAAGTGACACAAATAGATATACATGATACTCACAAGAAGGCACTTGCGAACAAATTTTTGGAGGAAAAACAATTACTTTCCAATAAAATGTTTACTTAGACTCCTTCACTCAAAGAACACCTGAAAGATTGTGTGTGTGCACACGTACGCCCCACACGCATGTCACACCAGGGGTGCTGGTGTGAAGGGAGACAGGCAATGCAATTGTTTTTCCAAAAAATTAACTTGCCTTATTTATTTTGGATAACTATCATGAGCTGAAACTCTGCCTAGATTCTCTCTCAGAGGTTTTTACATCTCTGTCCTTTTGCTATAATTACATCATTCCTGTTGCCTGGAAAGACATTCAGACATTTATGGCTTTGTGGGATGGATTTTTAAAACAGCTGCTTGACATTTATCCTATCAAGATAAGGGTGTCAGACTTCTGGTCAAGATGGTGGAATAAACGGTACCCAGCGTCACTCTCTCCTACAATCAACCAACTTACAACTATTAAAAAGCAATGAATGCCAAGCTGGGGCTGCTAGAGCTCAGGCAGGAGAAGAGGAGGAGAGACCTATGGAGTTCAAAAAGGCAAGAGAAGTGCGATGAGAGAGAGAAAGGACTGCTTTGACCGTTTTGAGCCCCAACCACCTCAAGCCTGGCCCTGATGAGCACACGGAGCTTTGCCCTTTGTATGAAGTTGCTTGAAAGCTGCAGGGGAGAAGAGGGCCTTGGTGGACCCCAGGCCAGCAAGACCACTAACAGGGTTCCCATAGATCCATATAGGAGCAAGAGGCAACAGACAACTGAAAAACGGAGCCACTCAGAGGCCAGTGAGTCATCGCAAGGGACCAGTGCACAGCCCACCTGTGGGAAGTGTTTGGAGTGTAGGGAGTGGGGGAGACGGGCCCACCGGGGGAACACTGGGGCACAGCAAGGACAGCTGATCTGCCCTCCAATCAGCACAGGCCCACTGAGTGGAGACTGGTGAGGAATATAGAACCGTAGGGGGTGCACTTAGCTGAAAAGACTCAGGCCCAGACCAGAGTTTCCACACAACCCAGGTGTAACAAACCTCACAAGACCTGGTAGTACTTAAAAGGTCAACAATTAAAACCTGAGCTGCACAAAAAGCCTTCCCCAGAGAATCAGCAGCAAAGCAGCAATTTAGCTCAACCAAAGCTCAAGTGTTGATTCCCACAGGAAGTTCTTCCATTTTAGAAGTAAGCAAAGGACAATAAATTAGCTCCAGTGCAGAGTTTAAGTGGTGGGGGTAGTTAATAATCCAACATGAAGGTGAAAGAAAACACAAAAAACCCACAGATCAGAGACAGAGTTGTGATATTAACCAGTAAAGGTCTAACACCACCAAAGAACACCTATAAAACCTAGAAGGACCAGAAGACACCCAGGCTCCCAAGAGAAGGAGGCGAGGGCTTCAGCCATGCTCCCCTAACATCTGCATCCCAGCCCAGCAACAACCACCAGGCTACTGCCAGATGCACCCTGGGCTCCCGAGCCCAGGTCAGCAGGGCCGAGGGCTTCAGCCAGATTCCCCGCCGGACATCTGCATCCAACCCAGTGACAACCACCAGGCTGCTGCCACCAGAAGGCCTTGCCTCCCAAGCCAGGGTGGTGAGGGATCAAGGGCTTCATCCACGCCCCCCAGCATCCACATCCACCCCAGCTCCCTGGGCTCTCCTGCTGGGATGAGGGGGATGCCACAGGCCTTGACCATGCCCTTCCTCCCTCTTCCTCCCACCCTGTCTCCCTCCACTTTCCCCTGTCCTCCTCCTTCTCAACTGCTCCACAACATCTTAGAATGTAAAAAATAATAAATAAATAAATATTTTTTTAAAGATATGGGTGTCCATGACCCCCCTTCCTTGACTACAGCTGGCTTTTAACTGCTTTGGCCAATGCAATGTGAATCCAAGGCTAGATCAAATAAAGTGATGTGGCTTCCACTTTTTGTTTGTGCTTGCAACCTTTAAGAAGTTCAACCATACTTAGGTTTCCATGCTGTGAGGAAAGGCACTCAACTCAGCAGATCTAGTCTTCAAGTCATCCCAATGAATATGCCAGACTTGTAAGTGAAGGGGCCTCCAGATGATTTCAGTTCCTAGCCCTAAGCCTCTCCCAGCATTAAATGCGTTCCAGCTGATACCCCAGACATCTTGGGGCAGAGACAAGCCATCTTCACTGTGCCCTTATCAAATTCCTGACTCACAGAATTTATAAGCATAATAAAAAGTTGCTATTCTCAGCTACTACGTTTTGTGATAGTTTGTTACACAGAAATAGTAACTGGAACACCAAGTATCCAAATTAAACTCAAATGCTACCTGATTATTAAACCTGGAATATCTCATACAACTGTAAGAGATTTCTCTTTCCTTTAAACTCTCCTAACATTTTATCCTTATTTCTCCCATGGCACTCACCATTTTCTACTTTGTAGTCCTATTATTTGTGTATTTTTTTTATTTCTCACTAGAAAACAGAGCTCCTCTTTGACGAGGTATTTCAGCTTTGAACACCATAATGCCTACCGTAGTACTTTACATATCATAAATACGCAATACATATTTCATGAACCAATGAGTAAGCTAATCAAGATTAAGTGAAAAAGAGACATTAATTCTAGAGAGGAAAAGAAATATATAGCAGACAAGAAAATGAAGAAATATTTCTCTTTGTTGCTGTCTCCTCTTCTCCTGAGTCTCTTATTGATATGACTGATCACTATATATTGTTCCACAGTTTACTGATATTCTGTTCATTTTTCCTTAATTTTTATCTCTGTTCTGATGACTGGATATTTCTATTGATTTATTCTCAAATTAATTGAGAATTATTTTTTTTACTCTCAAATCTGCTGTTAAGCCCATCCAGTATTTTTCAAATGTTTTATAATTTATTTTTTGGATAAAGAATTTCCATATGGTTCTTTTCTATAGTCCTAATTTCTCCATGGAATTTCTCTGTTTTCATTTCTAAGCCTTTATTTTTATTTTAGTCTTAACATATTTATAACAGTTACTATAAAATCTAATTTCAACATCTATGTCATGTCAGAATCAGTTTCCCTTTTCTATTTTACCCTTGTCTATAAGTCACATTTTTGTTTGTTTGTTTGTTTCTTCTCCATTGCATCATAAGTTTTTATTTTGTACTGGACATTGTGAATGATAATTCCAATATTTTGCGCAATTAAAATTTTAGAAACTTCAAATATTTTTTTAAAAAATAACGAAAAGGAAATAAAATAGTTATGATTAAAAACAAAAATCATGCACTTGTTTTCCTTTTGGAAACATGATGAAAAAATTCACAATGGATCAACAGATTTGTTATAAAATTTTAAATTTTCAAAGAAAATTTAAAAAAAAAAAACCAGACTGGGAAAATATTTACCTCATAAGACAAAGCAAGAGTCTCTATTATATAAAGAGTTCAAATGTTTTACAGAAAGTCAAGATCCCAATAATAAACATGATAAAATTTACACAAGAGGAAATGCAAACATATAAATAATAGATGGAGAAAAAACACAGGAAAATAGCAATGACATGTTAGGACGGTGGAACTGTAATCTTGCACAGTTCAAATACCATTAAGGTACTCACGAATCTTCATTTATTCTAGCACAATCCTTTAGCACCAGAATTGTAAGGTGGCAGAAACCTTAATTTACATGCAGTAAAATTTATGTTTTGGTACACAGTTCTATGAGTTTGACACATGCATAGAGTTATACAGTCACCACCATAATCAAGATACTGAACAATATTCCATTTATATGATATTCTGGAAAAGGCAAAACAATTGAGGTGAACAGATCAGTGATTTCCAGAGGTTATAAATGGAGGGAAGGTTTGACTATAAAGGGTAGCACAAGGAAATCTTTGGAGGTGATGGAATTATTCTGTATCCTGTTTGCAGTAGTGGTTATATAAATCTATATATGTTTTAAAACTCATGTACACCAAAAAAAAAGGAAGTTTTATTGTATGTAATTAAATTTTTTTAAAAAACTACTTTAGAGTTAGTTGCTAAAATTTTTTCTCAAGGAGATTCAGAAGGATGTGAGAAAACACAACTAACCTACATTCCTCTCTCTTCTAGACCATCCTTAGGTCCATTGCTCTGGTTCTCCAACATATTGGATTTTTTTTTCTTTATTTTTATTTCCTCACATATCGGTTCCCTTAGCATTATTTTGAAGGAGTTTTCATACTCAGTAAAATAAAACATCTGGCAGAGGACAAGATTAAACTACTTGCTGAGAGCACAACAATCCTAGGAATTCTCAACTGGATTTCTCCTAGGCCAGTAAGAGCTATCCCCCCAGTCAGAAGGCACATCACGGGGATTTTTGGAGGGCTCTAGATCCAAACTTCAAACTTAGCTTCACTACATTCTGTACACGTTGCTGGGGTATAGGGTCACTGAAAAGAAACTACAGCCCATCAGTACACTGGATTGTTCATACCGAGAAGTATCAGCACAGAAGGAGATGAGAAAATACTGAACTCAGTGTACAATTCAATCTAGTCACTAAGAAACACAATCACCAGATACATAGTGAAATTATTTGAGGAGACTGTAGAAAGGCTAAGAACCCAAAATCAAATTTCCAACAACAAAATAAAGAGATCCAGTTAAATCTCACTAATGTCTATGGTCTGAATTGCTTATTAAAACAAATCCAGGTTCTGGTTTCTCACTGACATTAAAGTCACCACCACTAATATAGTTTCAGGGTTTTTTTCTTTTAAAAAAAAAAAACAACTGCATTTCTTAACACTGATGCCCCGAAATAATAGGGAAAACCTTTTAAATTAAAAAAAAAAAATCTCCCCCTCCAAAAGCTCATACTCTCCCAAATCAGTTTACTCAAAAACTTTTCATGGAAGAAATGTAGTTGCAATTGCTTACTAAGGTAGAAAGGTGAATAGCTGGTATCAGGCTATCAGTACCCAAGCTACCCAAGTGAAGACTTCAATTGCCTGATAAAACCAAATAGAGATCAAAATAAAATCAGCCAAAATGCCATATTTATTAACTGCCTGCTGTGTGTTGGTCACAGTGCTAGGTACTTTATATACATTATCTGATTTTACCCTCATTAATAAAGAATGAAATTAAAGCTTAGATTAAGGAGTAATTTTTCCAGTCAATTTCTAAATGAGAGATCCAGATTTTAATCTTGCTTTCTTGACTTCAAAACCTATATTCTTTACTACTGAAGATACCATACAAATTGTTCAACAAGAAAGACTTGACTAAAAATGGATATGAGCTTACTCTCTCTAAAACTTATCAGAAAGAGGCAACTGTTCTGTATTCTGTATTATCACTATAACTGTATGACAAAGATAGGGTAAAATGTCATCTCTCTTAGCAATTAGCTCAAGTCAAGCACTGGAGGGTGTCAGCATAAAACCAGTCTCATTTCTTCCAATCCTAAATCTATTAAAGAATCTACATTCTTAGACCACTATCTTAAAATGTTCTTATAATCAATACAGTCAGACTCAATCTTTTAAAAGTAAAAACAGTTTTAGTTGGTGCTAATTCTTCTTTGACTATAATATTTGATAACTTATAGTAACTTCTATAATTAATTTCCTAAGATACCAATTTCCTTGGGTATTAATGATCCCTACTGGCCCAATGAAAGCATTAAAAAATAAAAGACAATTGAAATGACCAAACTTATCAATCATGCTCTATGAGATCTACTTTATACAATTATATTAAATATATCTAAACTTAGCGTACAGAAGAATTGAATGTAAGAAAGCACTCACCAAATTTAAGACAGAATTCAAACAGTAGAAGGAATTACTATCTGCTGGCAGGGTTCAAGGACTAATTACATTTAAGTAGAAAATGGACAAGATTTATAATTATTTTAAAACATGTCCTTAGTATATCCCTGTTTGCTTTGTACACTTTATATTGTATTGGAATCAGGACTAGAATTAATAGTGAAAATAAATCAGGATACCAAAAAAATCTGGGATCTAGGAGGAACCAGAACTGTTTACTCCTTATCTATGAATTCAAACCTTCTGAAAAAGTCGTATTCGAAATTATTCTTTAGACCAAAAGAACCACTATCCAGACAGTTAAACATGCTTATAACAGAGAGCAAATTCCATGGCTCTCAAACTTGATTTAAACTTTATTAAGATTTTAGATCTTATATCATGGTTGATTTTTAAAAATAAAGATTCCCAACTGGGGTGGCCAGTATGTAAGCCTGCTCAGGAAGAAGCTGAATCCTCGTGTCTTGTAATTAGTATTTACAGAACTAAGAGAGACGGAGAGGAGGGAAGAGAAAGAAAGAAGAAAAAAGAAGTAAAGAGGGAAAAAAGAAGAGAAGCAAAAGAAAGAAAAAAGGGAAATTTAAAACTAACCATGTAAAAAGATGGGAAGTAAAAGAGAAGCAAGTCTTTGTTTTAACCTATTTATTCTGCATTTCAGTTATGCAGTTGTTATATCTGACATGAGAAAACACTGTCTATATCCAAGCAAAGTAAGAAACTGTAGTAGCTTTATAAATACATATAAGACAAGAATATTAACTTTCAGACTTGTAACAAGAGATCACTACCTAATAATCATAAGCTTTGATAGTTCATATCAATGAAGATACGAAAAATACATCTTTCTTCCACCCATCTTTTAGAAAGACAGACCGTGCCTGACCAGATCTAGACTTTATCTGGTAATGACTTGTGGTTGTTCTTGGCTCCCTGTGTAGTGCTGTTTAACAGCTCTTAGGCTGAATATTTACATATTATTTTTAAGGCATTATTTTGAATAATCTTTCATATTATTATATATTTCAGAAGTTAAACTATATAATAAAAATACAACCAGACAGCTTCTTACTTATATTAACAGGGTTAATTCATTTCAACTTCATAAATTAGATCAAAAGTACTGTTCTCAAGGTCAAAATTAAAAGTGCGTTCAGTGAACTGAACCTCATTTCCACATTAGTGTGGTACATTTATTCATGATACTTGGAGCAGTAGGAGCATTATAGTAGAATGAAGTTCAGTTATTGTACAAACCACCCAAGAAAAACTTCATAATGTGGGTCATGTTCCTTTATTTTAAATTTAAGAGAAACTTAAGTTTCCCTATGAAATAATAATGAGGCCTCTGGCTCTCTTCCAGGAGACTCTGAGGCCAACCCAATTATATGAAGGCTAGCCTATCAGAACGATTTTCACTGTACTAATTCCCTCTTTTCCCCATCTTCTGATGCAGCAACATAGGGACCACTCACTCATTCACTTACCAGACCACGTGCCCAAGCATGAAATGAGTGTGTGGGCCTGCAGTAGTGGCAGGCTGAGGCAGCATGACTTTTATTTTGCAACCAAAAAAGAGTGCTGAAGAACATATACCTTCTTCTGAGCTCAGGTAAATATTCAAGGCTAGAGAAAAGAGCTCATTCTGACTACCACAAATTTGCAACTTTTATCATTACTCTCAAGAGTTTACATTACAAAGAATAACACTTTGTTGCTCATTATATCAAATTTATCTGTTCTCTTTTTCTATAAGGCACACAATACAATAAAGAATTAACTGAATCTTAGGGCCGGCCCGGTGGCGCACTGGAGAGTGCGCCACTTGGGAGTGCGGCGGCGCTCCCACCGAGGGTTCGGATCCCATGTGGTGACCGGTTCCCGCTCACTGGCTGAGCGTGGCGCGGGCGCAACAATGAGGGGTGTGATCCCGTTGTCGGTCCCCGGTACGGGCGCGACACCGAGGCTTGCGATCCCGTTACCGGTCAGTAAAAAAAGACAAAAAGGAAAAAAAAAAAAAGAATTAACTGGATCTTAATTTAATTTATATCTAATACATAATTCCAATCCTATCTTGCTATACCAATGAATCTGAGAACCAGAGACTCTTCAGTTACCCCACATAAAGCAGAAAAGAAATTAAATAATGCCATAGGTAAGTATAAATAGTCCCCTAAATAAGGGGAACCCTTCCTTTGTACCCTGAGGGTTAGAATTTTTCCTACTTCATATTGAGTACGCCAACAAATTTTGTCTGCCAATTGTTGTCTGCATTTGAATATATATTCCAAATACACATATTTCTTTTTTGTTGTCAATATATTTTATGAAAATTACACATGCAAAGCTATCCATAGATAAGTTATATATAGTCAAATAGTTCTACAGGGTTTATGATGAGAAACAACAGTTTCTCCATCCTCTCTTTCACCCCAAATCCTGCTCCCCAGAGGCAATCACTCTTTTGATGTTTACCTCTTAATCTCTACATAAAAAGCTTATATGTGCTACTGCTTGGGCTTTTTTGTTTTTCTTTTATTTGTAGTAAAATATATGTAACATATAATTTACCATTTTCACCATTTTTAAGTGTATAATTCTGTGGTATTAAGGACATTCACATTGTTATGCAACCATTGCCACCATCCATCTTCAGACCTTTTCTACCTTCCCCCAGTGAAATTCTGTACCCATCAAACACTAAGTCACCATCCCCACTACCTCCAGTACCTGGAAAACATCATACTACTTGTTGTCTCTATGAATTTAACTATTCCAGGAACCTCATATAAGTGGAATAATACAACATTTGTCCTTTTGTGTCTAGTTTATTTCACTTAGCATAATATCTCCTAGGTTCATCCATGTTGTAGCATGTGCCAACATTGCCTTCCTTTTTAAGGCTAAGTAATATTCCATTGTATGTATATATGATATCTTTTTTATCCATTCATCTGTCAATGAACACGTGAATTACTTCCACCTTTTGGCTACTGTGGTTTTTTTTAGTCATTATCTACTGACTTTCTACAGTGGAAAATGAGGACTTAACTCCTTTCCACATATACCACACACCAGCCTCACACATCTGCAGACAGTGCCCAGTCACCTATCGTTCCAAAACAAAGATAAATCAATTATTTAATTTAATAAATTAATCTTTAAAATTTAATTATTATAACTATATAAATGCAATTCACAACCAAGCTATGTAAGATACTATGATCACTTTCCCTTTTTTAAAGAACTTTTGCTTTCTGGAGTTAATAATTTTCTTATTTTTATGTTTGCTTAGTTTTCTGTGTACTTTCATTACTTTGTTCCCAAACTCTCCCCAACTATCTGAATTTCCTCTCAAAATGCATGCCGTGGATTGAATGTTCCCCCCAAAATCACTGAAGCTTAAATTGTGTCCTCCAAATTTCCAGGTATTGGAAACTTGGCCCCCACTGTGGCAGTGTTCAGAGAGTGGGAAATTATATTGTGATGACTGAAAGGTGGGGCTTTGGGGAGATGATCAGATTATAAAGGCCGTGCCCTAGTTCGTGGGCAAGGTTCTGAGGGAGAACACATGATAGTCTCGCTCGCTCTCTCTCTCTGTGCCACCATTCTGCCATGTAGATCCCTGCATTACTGCCAAGGAAGACGCTCATCAGATGTGTTCCCTGGACTTTGGACTTCCGAACCTCCAAAACTGTAAGCAATAAATTTCATTTTCGGGCCGGCCCGGTGGCGCACTGCTACAGTGCGCCGCTTGGGAGCGCGGCGGCGCTCCCGCCGAGGGTTTGGATCCCACATACAGACCGGCCGCTCACTGGCTGAGTGAGGTGGGGGCGCAACACCGAAGGTTGCGATCCCGTTGCTGGTCCCGGTCCGGTACGGGCGCGACACTGAGGGTTGCGATCCGTTGCCGGTCACGAAAAAAGACAAAAAGGAAAAAGTAATAATAATAAATAAATAAATAAATAAATTTTCTTACTAATTACTCAGTTCCAGATATTTTGTTATAAGCAACAGAAATGGACTAATACAATGCACAAACACATGCAGTATTCAATCACTTTCATCTTCTTAGGAATATCTCTTTTAAACTTTCTAAAATGCCCCAGGCTATGCTGATTGTACTTTCTACCTGCTACTCGGTTGTCAACCAAGTATCTGCCTTAACCATCATCTTAGGAATTACATTTACTGCTCAGATTTTTCGACCGCTGGTTTCTATTGCTGGTTTCTACTGCTGGTTTAGCGCTGAGTTTTCTTGGATATGCTAGGACAATTATCACACACCTTTCTACTTTTCAGCTTTCAAAAAATTATTGCTATCTCCTATTTTGTGTGTGGGAGCTCATGCTTTTTTTAAAATTCCCCTAGTTGTTGTTTTTATGAGTTTGGAGGGAGAGAAGATATAAATGGATGTGTTCAATCCACCATCTTTAACAAGAAGTCAATTTAACCACTTCTTAGCACCTCCATAGTACTTTTAGAAAGGGTCAAAATCCATTTAAAGAGCAATTTCAGATATTTTCACACACTTAAATGAAAATGTAATTGGAGACTAAAAGCATATATCTTAGAACACACAAAAGAAAAAGATAGTTTTTCCTGAAAAATGTTAAGATATAGGCATGTTATATTTCATTAAATACACGCTGAATATAATTGATTT
>NW_007742678.1:19350-20969 GCF_000696425.1 Galeopterus variegatus
CTGGAGAACAATGAGCAAAGGAGTTCATTCCAGTGAACCAAACTTTAGGCAAGGAAGTTCTCCTACTACCAAAGCAGAGGGACTTCCCAATGCCTGCTCAAGAGGATTACATGATTTGCCAGAGAGCAAGGAATACTGTTTATCTTTCTATTTTCTAAATATGTTTTTGTTGTAGTTATTCTATTCTAGCTTCTCCATTGTATAGTGAGGGCATACAGGACACAGGTGCAACTAACTTGTAATTTTAGTTAACTGGTCACAAGCCCATGAAGAGCCACATCTGAATCTGATGGAGAGGACTGGGCATTCCTGGAAGATACCAGACTTTGACATAAATGTAGTGACTAGATGGGCCATTGGACTGTCTCCTTTAGGGAAGGAGTGAGTGTGTTCCATGCATGAGAGGAAGAGTGAAGAAATATTTGACGATCAGAGGGTAGACCATGCCAGAGACTAGCTACTATTCACCAAACCTGTGTCCTCCTCCTCTTAAAGAAAGTGAGATTACATTTCCCAGCCTCCCTTGCAGGAACACATAATTGAGTTCTGGCCAATGGAATGTGGGTAGAAGCAATAATGTGTGGTATCCATGCTTGGTCTTTAAAAACCCTCCCACACGCAATACACTTTGGTCTTTTCCCTTCCGTAGCAATCTTCAAAGACATATTAAAGATGGCAGAGCCACACGATGGACAGATTTTTAAGTCCGTAAATCACCACTGCAAAGAAAACCATCACCAATCGGAAACACCATTTTGGGCTTGACCTAAGTGAGAAATAAACCACCTCCTCTCCCTCTTTTCCAATATCCGTAAGTTCAAAGAAATACTTATTGAACACCTACTATGTATAAAATGTGTGGCAGTTTCTTTACCGTCTTCCTTTCTATGTACTTACTACAGACGATTTAAAAATGTGTAAGATATCTTTATTCAAGGATCTTATATATACCACAGCATTGGATAATAAGGAATGCAATAAGAGCTATTCCTGAAATGAAAAATTTTATAGGAGGAATAAAGGCTTATCAGTTAATTAAAAGTTCTGAATTCACAAAAGATTTACTATTTCTTTTTATGACAAAAATGCAGCAGCTAATAGTTTACACAGATTGAATACCATAATGGACAAATTCATTTCAACCTGACCTGAGTTCTACTACATGCTCTGATCCTTACAAGTTGTTTGAACTTGAGCAAGTCACTTCCCTCCCCTGGACCTTAATTTTTTCAGATAATTAAGGAATGAGACTAGGTAATCTCACATTAAGTGAAGTAATAATATTCTTCATGGATTCCTCTTTCATCAAAAGGGAAGTAAAGTTAATTTCTCAAGCAGAGACCTAGAAAAAGCAACTTTAAAAAAAGCAGCTTCCATAGAGGCTTTGCACTATACTCTACTATACTTCAAAAGTTTAGTAAATATTAGTCAATGACAATAGTTAAAGACTTGTCTTATAAGATATATTCATCCCCCTACTTAGAATATATACCCAGAAATGCAAAAGTATATTTCCAATGATTAATTTTGTTTATTTACCACTACAAAAAATGACATATGGGGGCCGGCCTGGTGGCGCACTGCTACAGTGCGCCGCTTGGGAGCGTGGTGGCGCTCCC
>NW_007742679.1:0-542 GCF_000696425.1 Galeopterus variegatus
TCAAGACAGGTTTGGGGTCCCTGCCTTTTCCTACTATGGGTCACTGGGATAATCTAAGGAGCTAATACATGAAAGCACTTTGTTTACACGAATGAATGGATTACTATTTTTATTATTTTAGGGTGTGGAGTCAGGTGGTGGAAAGAAAACAAGTCAGAAGTCCTGGGTTTGAATCCTGGATTTGAATGCTGGCTCCATCTCATAATAGAGTCCCCCTTTTCCAAATGCCATTTTTAAGTGTCTTCTTGTGGCTTTTTTCTTCCCCCCTTAAATCAGATGTTCTTTACCTTTTCTGTGTGTGCCATGGAGACCTCTTCAACATGCACTTAGTGAAGCTAATGGATCCCTTTACAAAATAATGTTAATATGCATAAAATTAAATGCATAAAACTAAAATGCATAGTATTGCAAAGGAAACCAATTATACTGACATACAGTTATAAATATACTAAGAAGTAAATATGTAATATTATAATACACATTCTTCATTAAAATGCATTATCCACCAAGACCTAGTGGCAGGTCTAATAAAGTAATGATGA
>NW_007742679.1:2078-14421 GCF_000696425.1 Galeopterus variegatus
CGGTCTCAAAAAAAAAAAAAGGACAAAAAAAAAAAAAAGAATTAACTTACATGAGACAAAAGGAAATAATTTTTTGACAGAAAGATAAGAGAAATCCTGGGGAAACAGACTTTTAACAGAATGATGGAGACACAGTCCCACCAGTAGTTTATCTAGCTGAGTTGAGGTTTTATCCATATTTCTTCCATTTCAGAGAGTGTGTTGTCTCACAGGAATATTTCTTGCAGCTCTTCAGTCGGAGGAGAGATCAACGTTATTTATCAGAGGATTTCCTTGGGGATGCAAATAATATATGTTTGCATATCAGATCTCCATAAAAGAGATGGTGAATATAATCACTTTTTTTTGAGCATTTTTTTTTTGAGCATGAGCATTTTCATATCCTCTAAAAATATTCTACTCTCGTGGAAAAAAAATTAATAATCCTTAACCATTCATTGTATTTGACATTAATGTGCTCTTACAGCTGCTCCTTCTTTCTCTGTATTTCTTCCAGCATCGAGGTAACAGTATTTCCCCTGAGGTTTACTGTTCAATTGCTCCAGCCTTCTCTTGGCTTTGCCAGCAGGTGGGGTACTGGCTCCTTTCTAAGTCATCAGCCACGTTTTTGAGGCTGGTTTTCTTTTCTCACTGGGGTGTTTGTCTTGCCTTCCTCATTCTAAAGTAACCCCGGGAGAAACCGTTCAGCCCAGACCTGGGAGTGAGTAGGGGAGGCGGAGGGTGACCAGTGTTAAATCTGAAATAGTCTCCAGGATTTTCATGATTGGCTTTGTTGAACTACACTATGCTAATGGCTTATGTTTCAGAGGTTTTGAATAACTTGAATTGTGCCAGAAATACATGTAAATCTATTTGTTAATAAGCGAGTCAAGTTTTCCTCAGCATATGTGGTCCAATCTTATGGTTTAGAAGAAACAACAATTAATATTAGGAATCTTTGGCCATTATGTTAGATTTTCATGATTGGCTTTGTTGAACTACACTATGCTAATGGCTTATGTTTCAGAGGTTTTGAATAACTTGAATTTTGCCAGAAATACATGTAAATCTATTTGTTAATAAGCGAGTCAAGTTTTCCTCAGCATATGTAGTCCAATCTTATGGTTTAGAAGAAACAACAATTAATATTAGGAATCTTTGGCCATTATGTTAAGATAGGCCTTGTTTAAATAAAACAGAAATCATGGAAACAAGCTATTAGAATGGAATTGAAAACTAGGGAAAATTATGTATACTGTGAGCATATTATGTTAAAAAGCTGAACATGGATTCTTATTCTTTCTTCAGCAATACGCTGGAATGTTGTTGGCTCTGCTTTACGGAAATTATCAACTACATTTTTCTAGAATGAAAAATAAATTTTATTTTTTACTTTGAAATTGTAGTGATATTAAATTCCACTTTAAAAGGCAACTAAAAGATCCATTTGAAAAGATCTTTTTTATCTTATAAATGTAGCTTAAATGTAGGTGGCGAAACTGAATTAAAAAAATGATTTTTAAGATTTACAGGCACCAAGTTAGCATTAGAAGTTAGAGGTTCTCTGGCAAACTCTCCTCTTGAGCTTACATTAATTTTTGGACTTTAGTGATTGATAAGGTTTTAGGCTTACTTAATACTAACAAAAAATCTGAAAATAGTGATAGTATGTGAGTTTGATTCTCAGAAACAGTAACTTCATATGTCCCTCTTATGCAATGTGAAATTACAGTGCTATATGTTCCATATCCACCAACCAACTTGGGCAACAGTGAAAAAGTCATTTCATGGCCTTAATGGAGGGCAGACTGTGTTCCCCTTGTTTTAGATAAAATCAGTCACTTTAATACAGTGTCTGAGGGCAGAGAAGGGAATGAGAGTTCTCTTTGTTGAAGTTTGTGTTATGACTTTCTTGGTAGCAAGTATAAAAATGAAGCCTGAATCCTTAGCTCATTCTGTATTCTGTGGGTTTTATTTCTCACAGCAGCCCAGTGTCTATTTAACATATGGGGAGTGGTTTCAAGTTCATTACCGAAGCTTATAGGCTAAAGTGCTTCGTGGGCTTGGCTATGACTTAAGTTGCCTTTAGGGAGTCAGCCAAAACTGGGTTTGGGAACAGGACAGCTTTCCCTGTTTATGTGGATTCTCAGGGTAGTCAATTTTTTCCTCTCTCGGCTATCAGCTGCTTTGGAGATTAGTTTCATAGGAAAGATTCCTTCTTTAAGGTAATATGAAGAGACTACCTTCACAGAGGCACCAGGTTAGTAAATAACACTGTGAACTTTCTGCTGCATATGTCAGGTTTTTTATCTAGGCTCGTGGGGTGATGATATGGCAGGCAGGTTAGCAGTTGTGCTGTTGCTGCATTCTTTTAGAAAATAATGCTAGTTGGTTGATCCTACGGAGGTTTCGGGGGTTATGTTTCTCTTTATAATGTATGCACTCTTTGACAATATTCAATGCAAGTGGAAACCAGGAGGAAATGACATGTATGTGTCGGATTTGCAGTCTGGAGGTTTGTACTTGCAGGTATTTTCAGTCCCTTTTTTGGAATTACCTTTTTTGTGTCCTCCCATTAAAACTTCTAGATATACCTATGATTTTATTTTATTGTTTGGAAAATTAAGCAGCAATGTGTTGCGCCCTGGTTAGCATTGTCATCCCTCACCACACTGGTGCAAGCCTGTCTGCTGCGTGGTTTTTCCTTGGGCCCACCCCTTAGAGATACAATGAACCAGAATATCATTTTAATTTTCTCTTTGAAAAGTCTAGCACTTTACTAGAATGCCGCATAAAATACCTGCATAACAGTAGACTAGGGCAAAGTGTATAGGGGGTTTAAGCTGAACTGAATCCCTTCCTCAGTTGCAACTGTTTTTATTCTTAGATCACTCCTCAGAATATGTGATCACCCTAGGAGAAAATAACAACCGTAAAAATGGAGTGTGATTTGTGAAACATAAAAGTATTGGTAATAGTAATAAATAAGCCAATAAAATTAAGAACCAAGAAAATATCTCTCTTAATCTGATTAACTTAATGATCTAGAGGGCAATTTTACCTTGTTAATTTTCCACCAAAGCAATCTGGCATGAAATTGTTCTGCAAGAGTAGTTCAGTTTGATGATGTTTTAAAGTTTGCAACACTTTGTGAAATATAGCTTCTCTTGCTTTTATGTTATTTTAAGTATGCTTTAGCTTAACGTAATGTACTTAAAATATGCTAATATGCTTCTGTTATGACCAGTTTATTCTCTTTTTTCCCCACTAGGAGAGATAAGGTGCATCAAAAATGGTTTGTTCTTTCATGTTCTCCTCTGTTTAAAAAAATAAAAATTGAGGGAAAAGGGAGACAGAAAAAGGTGCTTTTAAAAAACAAAAAAACTTTGAGGTGATTTGCTAAACTTTAAGGATCCCATTTCTCATATATGCTGAGGTTGAAGTTGTAAAGTTAAAGCTGCATGCCATTTCAGGCTTACAAAATTGACAGTAACTTTATACGCCTAAGACCCAATTGTACAGCTATATTGTTGCCCTGGTCTCTGCAGATATTTTCTTTAACAGAAAATCCATTAGGTAATTTTAGCTTTACAAGAAGTGAAAAGATTGCTATAGCTTTGCTATGGTATATATATGCTATTACTGCATATACGTACCATTATTATGTAATTAACTATTAAATGCTATTAATTTAAATTTTAAAGGAAGACTTTTGTCAGCCTGATTGTAGACGTACCATTATGTAATTATTAACTATTAAATGCTATTAATTTAAATTTTAAAGGAAGACTTTTGTCAGCCTGATTGTAGCTGCCTGATGATTTTAAAGAAAAAATGTTAAGACATTTTACTTATGGATTACTTGTTTGTTCTTAATGGGTATGATGAATGTCTTAAAAAAAAACTCACTCAGATAATTTGTCTCGTAGATCTCAGTTTCTGTGTTCTCAAGTGCTTCACAGCCTTTTCATCTAGAGGCCATAACAAAGCAAAATACTGCTGATTAGACACACACACATATATATATATATATATATAAACAATGTGGCAAAGGATAGGGTAAGAGGGAAACTCCCTAAAAGCACAGTTTTAGGGTTTTCCCAGAGAATATGCACATTAAGATGTTTCCTCCAAACATTCGGAGAAAAAAAAAAAAAAGAATGTGCAGTTGGGATAAAGTACTTAATCACATCTTAGATTATTCCTGATTCTAGGTTTGGAACACACATTGCGATTCCTGTTCTCATGCTGGTCTGGTTTAGTTATGCTGCATCTTTCCCTTCTGGCTGAAACCAAGCTTTGAGCTGATTCATTTTTATCTAACATGCTTTCTCGTTGATATTTAAAGTGCTCTAGGTTGCGCATACATTTCAGGTGGTTTATGAACCTAGCTGGAGACCCAAAAACATGTGATGCTAATTTTCTTTTAAAATGAGTCTGAGTTTTGAAGTTAGAGATGAATCCTCAGGCAGGCTATTTCAACTTGGCCCACACTTGAAACATTAGGAAAATTGAATGGTAGTAGAAGATAAGGACTCTGAAGAAAGAAATGATAGCTAAGAGTAGTTGTGATATTAGAGGTGGGTTTTCTGACTGCTGGACCTTGATAGATTTTCCGCTGATGTCCAGTTCCATTCACACCCCAAGCCACTCCCTGTTCCCACCCATAGTCCTGATCTCTGCAGTATATGGTTTGGGAGGTGTAGGCTCCTGATGTGCAGTTTGTGGCCTTATCAGATTCACACAGTGACTACAATGAACAGTGGCCACCCCTCCCTGCCTTCTCCTTGCCTAAGCCCTCTACTTCTTGCCCTTACCCCTGTTCACTCAACATGCTGATGTACATGGGATAGGTCTTGTGCTTACATCTCAGAAAGTAAGGGAGATTGCAATGCCACCCACCCTGGAAATTCACTATTTCAGTAATGACAGTAAATACTAACTTCCCAGAGGGATTACAAAGGCAGAGGATCGATTATACTCCCAGAGCTGATCTGACTACAGACTTCCCAGTTCCCTGTTTCATTCTGAGAAACCCAATTTAAGTTTGATCTGGTGTTTCTGGGGGAGGTGGTGGTAGTCATAGTAGGAGTAGTAGAGTAGTGGTAATAGTAATATTAGTGAACACTTAACAGGCAATTCCTAAGTGCAGTCACTGTTCTATGCCTCTTATTTAATCTGCACAACACCTTTTGTTATCCCCATTTTACAGTTGAGGAAAATGTTCCAGAAGAGTTAAGTTGACCCAAGTCAGAGCAGCTAGTAAGTAGCAATCACAGTATTGTGCCTCAGAGGGCTGCTTTGTTGGGGGAAAACACAGAGAAGTTGGTGTTTTTAGAAAATGTGATCTGATATTTGTTATTACTGAGAAGCAACCATGTAAACACTGACATCTGTGCTGCTCTTCATTGCAAAGAACCAGCAAGGGTGTCATTTGTGTCCTTTGACTACTGGGGTGGGGGTGGGCTTGTGCTCTGGTTTCTCACCTGTTCTGTTGGTGACCACTGAACGGCAGGATGTAGAGGTCGTCCACGGTCAGTAAATGAGAACAGTGGTGACCAGTCCACATGGAGAGTGAGCCCACCGCACTGAATACTGTCTTCTAACTACTTAAGCTAATCTCGGAACTTTCGAGACTTTTCAAGGCTAAAATAATAAAACCACTCAAGTGAGTTTGATTGTTTACTTTCAGTTTGGACCGTATGGGTGTCCTCTTCATTCCTTCCCAGTATGTCTTCCTGCTGATAATCAAAGCTCTGGTTATTTTGTCAGTCCTGAAGGCTTTCTGAAGCTCAGTGGAAAGCCAAGAATATGAGGCGTATTTTCTTCAAAAACATAAATGTGCTTTTGAAAAATGTTGGGCAAACAACTTATACTAGATTTGGCTAAAACTTAAACATGTGACAAATAAGTTTGGAACCTTTAACAATATATAGCAGTATAGTCCAGATAGGTTAAGGAGCTAAGTTATTTTTTTTAAAAAAAAATAAATAAATAAATGAAAGAAGGAGAGAAAAGAAATCAAACAATAAAAATCCTGATCTTTGGATGGGGAAGCACTTTCTCTTCCCAAATCAATAGAGAAAATCACAAAAGGAATAGGTTAATAGATTTAAAATTTCAAGGTAGGAGTATAAAAGCTTTAAGTACAAAAATGTTTACTGAAGCTTTATTAATTATCATGCAAAGTTGGAAATGATCAAAAGAAAATAATAGAAGAAAATTGCACGATGAGCCATTAAGGTTTTATTTATAAACATTTTTAATAGGGGAAGTGGTGATGATAGATCTTTAAGTTAAAACACTGGATATCAAACTGTACTTCTCATATTTGAACATGTTTAAAATATACCTATCTATGTGTGTATTATTCCTATGGAGACCACAGAAAGGATAATCACCGTCTGTTAATAAAGGTTTAGGGGTTATTTTGAAGGAAGGTGGGATTTCTGATGGTTTGTATTTTCTTCTTATACTTTTCTGCATATTAGTATTTTTAAACACGATTACTTTATATTCAGAAAAAAAGAAAAGAAAAAACTATGAAGGAAAAAATGAGAACAAAATATACTAAAATTTAGTAATAGACTAACATCACTCATAATCTATTTGTTAGTGGCTCTAAGGATGATTTTAATTTCCTCAATTTTTTTGGTAAGATTTCTTTTTACAAAAGTTTACAAACTTAAACTTTCTTTTTATAAGAATTTATTGTTTTTCTAATAAAAATTAAAATAGATTAGGAGTGACAGGGTAGAGTTGAGGAGAGATCAATTTTTATAAAGGACGGGATAATTGTCCTCTGGAAAACAATTATTTTGCTGCAGAGTTTACAAACTTAAGCTTTCTTTTTATAAGAATTTATTGTTTTTCTAATAAAAATTAAAATAGATTAGGAGTGACAAGGTAGAGTTGAGAGATCAATTTTTATAAAGGACGGGATAATTGTCCTCTGGAAAACAATTATTTTGCTGCAGTTATACATCATGTTAGGAAACTAAAAATTTAAACTAATTAAAATCTATTAACCTTTTCCTTTTGTGATTTTTCTCTATTGATTTTGATATTTCTGCATCAGGCTTAAAATTTTAGTCAGGTGCCATAGATAATCAAATTATAAGATAAATAGTTTACTTAATATAGGATGTGGGAGAAATACTTGAAACTCAAATACTTGAAACATCAGTACAGGAAAGACACGTTGATGGATTTTCAGTGCGTCCAGATGTCTTGATAACATTTCTTTGGCCTAAAAGCAGTTGATGATGTAAAGAAAGGGAGAAGTCAACATACTAAGACAATCCTTAGAAGGGGTGGTTTGGCTGAATAATGAAGACAGAAGAAAACCTTAAAGTACTGGACTTCATTCTTCCCCTTCCTCATTTTACAGATGAAGTCACTGAAGCCCAGAATAATTGAGTCCCCGGGGCCACAAGGTTCTAGTGGACTCAACTGGAGTCTTTTGGGGTCCTTTGACTCCCACATTTCTGGTCTCTGTTATATTCCATTCTTTCCATTTTAACACATTTTAGTAACAATTAATGAAATTATATTTCTATTGATTATAGGTTGGTAAAAGTCAAAAGCAAATACCATTCAGCACTTGTCTAATGATATTTGAGAAAGGGGCAGAAGGCTGATTGCTGCTTCCAGAGAAAACCCACCAGCTCTGCAGGCATGGTCATTATTCTCAGCATTGTTGCTCGGACATATTGTTCTTGGGTACAGACTTACTGAGTACACATCCGGTGTCTGTGTTTCTTCTGGAAGGCAGCAGCCATCTGGTGTGACTAGAGAACACTTGATAGTGGACCCTGGAAATTGTTTTTTAATAGCTTTATTGATATTATATAATTTACAGAAAGTATACAATTCAATAGTTTTTAGTATGTTTACAGAGTTGTGTAACTATCACCATAATCCATTTTTTGAACGGTTTCATGACTCCAGAAAGAAACTTTGGATCTCCTCTCCCTTCCTTACTCTTTCCTCCCCCAGCCCTAGTCAGCCTTATCCTATTTTCTGCCTCTCTAGATGTACCCATTCTGATATTTCATACGAAAGGAATCATACAATATATGAGAATCCTGGACATTTTAATTTGATGCTCAAAGACCACTTAACACTAACATGACCTGGTTGCAGTGTGGGCCCCTTCTTCTCAACAATGTCCAGAAGTACGAGACTAAGACCAAGTGAACTCAGTCAGTATTGTCACCTGTTGTATTAGATTCAGTGATTTATTATTGTTTTCTAGAGTCCCTAACTTTTTAAGTATTCAAATGTTCAGGCAAGCTTTGATCAACTGAGGACCGAAGCAGGTAACCAAAAGCCTATGGCTTCTCCTAGACCAAAAGTAGCATCATCTGGGGAGTAAGAATAAGAAGGCCTTTCATCGGGTTACTCTGCCATTAATTTTCACTTGGTAAAAGAGTCTACTAATATTCAAAGTTTTTTAAAAATGGGAGTATATATCCATTAATGTGAGAATGTTGTAGGCTATGCTGCAAAATTGTTGGGTTAGACCATTGCTTATTAGTTGTGACCTTGAGCAAATTACTTGACTTCTCTAAGACTCAATTTCCTTATCTATAAAATGCGGATGATATTACTAGAACATACCTGAGAAGGTTCTTGTAAGAATCAAATGAAATAGTGTATATTAAAGGCCTACCACAGTGCCTGATGCATTATAAGTATTCAATGAATGTTAGCTATTATTATTAATGTCATTGAAAACAAACTGTAGAATGTTATTTTATTTCATTTTTATGAGTGTATTTATGCTCTACTAAGGATGTGAGTTGGCTTACAAGAATATTTGCATACCATTAAACATCCACACATACATATACACACACAGGAATAAAACATTAAAACCAGGTTTGGAGTTAGCAGAAAGATAATGTCAGAGGAGATAATAAAAGTAATGATAGTTAACATTTATATGGCAGTTTTTCGATGAGCATTTCTTTTGGTGTCTTTCCTTATGAGTTGAGGGAGTAACACCAGATCAGAAATGAACAGAGACAACCAAACGAGAGCCCAGGCTGGGAGGGACCTTTGATGGTGTCCAGTCCACCCTCATATACATGCATGAGCCTTTGCCGCAGATGGCAACTTGGCGTGGTGTGGTGTCAGAACTCACAGTGTGAAGATGAGTTCACACCTCACAACATGGGTAGCTACTGTTCATACACATTGTAAGCACTCACTATGAGCTAAGCTACCATTAGAACCCAAACTGACTCCAAAACTTTGGGATGTAAAATTGCCTACTCAAGGCAACCAGTTTCCTTTTAAATAGTTGTTTTTTATAATGTTCTTATACATATTAAACTGAAATGGACACTTTTGGAGGTACTACCATTAGAACCCAAACTGACTCCAAAACTTTGGGATGTAAAATTGCCTACTCAAGGCAACCAGTTTCCTTGTAAATAGTTGTTTTTTATAATGTTCTTATACATATTAAACTGAAATGGACACTTTTGGAGGTGCTCCCCACCCCCTTGATTCTCATAGAACCTTCTGCAGGGAGAAGCAAATGCCTACTCAGATATCTGATAACAATTACCATGGCCCTCACCCTACCTCACTTTCTTGCTCACACATCCAGGGTCATGTTTGTTCTTTGGATGACATAGTCTAACCCACCTTACCTGTTCCTTTTTCTGGGAATGGCTTTCCATTCAGGTATGCTTGGTGAACTCCTAAGTGGTCTTCAAGATTCCTTTCCAATGTGCCTTTCCAGTGGCAACTTCCCCAGTCCCCATATTGAGCACTTCCTTTTCTGAGTTCCCCTTACACTTCTGTTCACACTCTGAGAATTCACTGTCTCCTGCCCTGGACTGTGAACCCCCGAGGGAGAGCCTTGTTTGCCTTTGTGCTGCTAAACCCCATCCCAGCACCCGAGACATGGTAACTGCTCAATACCGTGGAAGAGAAAGTGTTGCTCTTCCTTCATATGGATACCTAACTATATCTGGTTTTAGAGAGGTTGTTTGCCTTTGTGCTGCTAAACCCCATCCCAGCACCCGAGGCATGGTAACTGCTCAGTACCATGGAAGAGAAAGTGTTGCTCTTCCTTCATATGGATACCTAACTATATCTGGTTTTAGAGAGNTTCCTTTCCAATGTGCCTTTCCAGTGGCAACTTCCCCAATCCCCATATTGAGCACTTCCTTTTCTGAGTTCCCCTTACACTTCTGTTCACACTCTGAGAATTCACTGTCTCCTGCCCTGGACTGTGAACCCCCGAGGGAGAGCCTTGTTTGCCTTTGTGCTGCTAAACCCCATCCCAGCACCCGAGGCATGGTAACTGCTCAGTACCATGGAAGAGAAAGTGTTGCTCTTCCTTCATATGGATACCTAACTATATCTGGTTTTAGAGAGGTAGCAGTTACAAGAAATGTTTTTAGATATAAAATGGGTAAGCAAACCTTGATTAATTGAGGGCTGAAGCAGGTAACTGAAGAGTGTGTGGCTTCTAGACCTAAAGTAGCATCATCTGGGAATAAGACTATAAAGGCCTTTCTTTAGGACACTGTGCCATTTATTTTTACTTGGTAAAAGTATCCACTCATATCCTGATATAAGCAAGGTGCTTGTCTGTTGGGCATGGTTGATACCCGCCACCTTTGCTCAGAGAGATTTAGATAAAATGACATTTGACAATGTGGCTGAATGACAAAGTTCATAGTAAACAATATCAGTGTTCAAATAAATGCTGATAAGATGCAGTCCAAAGTTATGCTTCTGTTTTAATTTGAGACCTTAGCAGTTTTTCGTGGAATCTGGACAGAGGTTTTTCCTTAAAGCATGAATAGAGGGTTAATTTAAGAAAAAGTATGTAACTGGGGCAACAAAGGAGGTGGCCTGCATCTGAAGGAGAGAATGTGGATCTCACCAAGGGTTTGCTGCAATTCATAAAAACTGGTCCATCTTAAATTAATTAATTAGGGGCCCAGCTGGTACATTAGACATGGGATGAGCCCAGGTGCTTGTGGTGTTACCTGGTGTATCTGGGAGTGTCAGGACTCACGATATGCCCACTCCGAGTGCCAGACTTAGTACTCACCACTCTGTGGATCCTGGGAAACACTGCTTCCCGCCTCCCCAGTTTGTATTTTCCAGTCTTCTCCATCCAACTTGAGGCTTTGCCTCCCCTGTGAGTTGTTACGACACCAGACATTCCAATAAATCCATCTTCTTCTTTATGTTTTGGTGGTTTTGGGCTGGTGGAAGCCTAGGGGCCACTTCTGCTCCAAGTGTTCGCCAGAGGTCTGGTCTAGGTCTGAAGGAGGAAGTCAGGTGTGGAGTTCTAAAGTTGAAGTAGACACAAGGGTTCATTTTCTGAGACCAAGAAGGAGGCTTTTCTGGAGAGCGCTGACACAGGGAGACCCAGGTGACCCAGGTGCTGATGGAGCACCTTATGTTTTAGAAAGTTCTGCATTTCCCAAGGCTTTTTCACTGTTGGATGGCTCAATGTTTTGGAAGGCGACAATGGGCTTCTCTAGGATATACATTCCTATGTTTCAGCTTTATCCCCAGGAGCTGCAGAGGAGATATCTGCTTCACCCATAGGTCTTGGGGTGTTTGAAAGGCCTCTCATCTTTGTTCAGCCTAAAAACTCTGGATTCTTTCCACCATTTCTCATAATATTATGATTTTCAGACTCTTCTCCAACCTGGTCCCTATTCTCTGACTATCCATGGTTTGCCCATGTTGTTCTCTGGTCTTCAGACTGAACGCAGTCCTCCAAATGTAGACTGACTAGCGGGCTGGATTATCAGCTGCCTTCCTGGGATACCACTTTTCTGATAATGTATCCTAAGAATGCATCAAATCTTAAAAAATAATATTAACATGTGCCAATTTTGGACAGTTTCTGTTTTCAAGACAATGTGCGAAAGCACCTTATATATGTTATTTCATTTAATCTTCACAAGGTACATCATCAATTATAGTTGTTATTAATAAAAGTCCAGCTTTTTAGGGGAAAATGAAGCAAGGAAAACCCCCACCATATTAAATGTAGACAGACATAAAATGCAGTAGTCAGGCCAATTTCAGAAAAGTTAAAATATGTGCATCCCGGGGGAAGGAGGACAGAGAATACAGCTTAGAATCAAGAAAATATGGTATCTCCATTTTCCAGATGAGGAAACCAAGACTTAAGGAATTTGAGTCATGACACAATCTGTAGAAGGGACAGTTGGATTCAGACCCTGCTCTGCCTGACTGTGGCATGTGCTCCTACCGCTGCTCCGCTCCCTCCCAAGTAGTCCTAAGGGAAGTTGGCTCATCCAAAATTCCCAGGGCTTTTTCACAACAGCTGCCAATCCAGGCAACCTTCAGCCTT
>NW_007742679.1:14642-17091 GCF_000696425.1 Galeopterus variegatus
GGACAGTTGGATTCAGACCCTGCTCTGCCTGACTGTGGCATGTGCTCCTACCGCTGCTCCGCCCCCTTCCAAGTAGTCCTAAGGGAAGTTGGCTCATCCAAAATTCCCAGGGCTTTTTCACAACAGCTGCCAATCCAGGCAACCTTCAGCCTGTATTTGTGTGTGTGCTGGAACTTAAATGCAGATGTCTACATTTATCCTGTTAAATTTTGTCTGTTTTGTTTGGCAGTGAACAACTTCGTATATGCCCTTTTCCCCACATTTTTAAAGTGCGATTACCAGATCAAAAAGTATAAATGTTTTTTGCTCTACAAACATACTACTACATTATCCCTAAGAATGGTGTATTCATGAACAATGCCACCAGCAGTGAGGCTGGTCTAGCACGATTATTGCTAGTTTTTAATACAATCCGTTACTGGTCTCATGGGGACTGGGAAGTTGGGTCTGTTGGGGGAATTCATGTGGTTCTCTCCTGGGATTCCTCGGGTCCCTGAGGCCCCCACCCTGGGCTGACTCAGGCCTGTGGGTTACCAAGTCAGTGCTCTTCAGTAGTTAATATGTGCCTCTGGCTGGCTGTGGCCTCTGGACTCAGCTTTGAGTCAGGCTCCTTGGGTCTGCACTGCTCTAAACTTTGCTGTGCTTCTCTCTTGCCCTCTGAGCACGCTTGCTTCCTTTCCTTTATTGTAAAACACTGGATTATTTTGATGCAGTGTGTAGAGAATCTCTGAATCCAGAGGACAATTTGTGACAGTAACAGAGTAAGAGTGTTGAGAATTAAAAACAATTCTTTTTACGGGCCGGCCCGGTGGCGCACTGCTACAGTGCGCCGCTTGGGAGTGTGGTGGCGCTCCCGCCGAGGGTTCGGACTCCACATGCAGACCGGCCGCTCACTGGCTGAGCGAGGTGCGGGCGCAACACCGAGGGTTGCGATCCCGTTGCCGGTCCTAGTCCGGTACGGGCACGACACTGAGGGTTGCGATCCGTTGCCGGTCATGAAAGAAGACAAAAAGGAAAAAAAAAAACAACAATTCTTTTTATAGATCCACTGTGGTTGAGGAAGGCACATCTTGCAAAATTTCTAAGAAATACGTGGATGATTAATTAGTGAGACATTTATTCTAATTTTTCTAGTTATCTCTATCTGGTTATCTTTATCTAAAGGCAGGGGAAGTGTTAAGAATATAATAATTGAAGGCTTTAAGGAAAAGAACGCTACTAGTAGATTTCAAATGATAGAAAGGATAAAACTGAACAGAAAGAATTGCCACATGTATGCTATGTCATTCTCTTAGCTTCAGGAAGTGAAGATTTATAACTAGAAAGTAAATGTAATTTATTTTTTATTTTAAAAATTGGAATAAAGAAGAAAGTCAAACATGCGCTTTACCTTCTACTAAGACCCCTTTCAGTTACGCACATGACTTTTATAAGCGGAGTTATTAAGGTTTTATAACTCCATATAAACAGATAAGAAATATCGAGCAAAGCAAACTCCTTCAGATGCTTCCTTAGATTCTGACTCATAGTCCAACTCCTATCTCTTGTGAGAGAACAGCTAACATGCTGCACGTTTCAGCTAAAAACATAGGCCACATTGTGTCTGAATAAAGCATGCCATTTTAAAAGAAGACCATAGACTTCACTGAAAAAACTCATTTAAATCCAATTTAAACTCAAGTTTAAGTTAACTTTAGTGTTGTATATGTGCTCAAAAAAATGTGGTAGTACTCAAAAGGATAAGTGACCTTGATAAGAAGTAACTCCTGGATTGTGAAGGAAGGTGGTAATATCAATCAGATGTTGAGTTTTGTCAATCCATAGGGCAGTCTACTCTGCCTACTGAGTGAATCAGTATTTGCCAAAGATGTAATGTATTTTTATTTGCTACATGATGCATGCTTCTAAAAACATAGGTTGGGAAATTTTAGAAAGGAGTGAAACTGTAGATACACTCCGTATAGATTTGGCTCTTGCCCCTGTCATCAGTCCTCTAGGGATCTTTATAGATCCTTTATAAATATCTGTGTGCCTCTACGCATGTGAAGGAAGGCCCTGATACAGCCATAGCAAGCTGGTTTTGTTTTCCCTGAGGACAACACTTCCGTCTTATTTGTCTTCGCAGACTTTCTTTCCTCCTGTCATAAAGTGTATCATTTTGGTCTAAACCGGTGTCTCTCAAGCTGATGTGCATATGAATCACCTGGATATCTTGTTAAAATGCAGATCTGTTTTGGAGTGTGGCCAAGGTTCTGCATTCCCAACAAGCTGCTGGGCAATGCCTGTGCTGCCAGTCCATGGAGCACCGGATCTCTAGGTTTTGAGTAGCAGGAATCTCTAGGTTTTTACTGTCAACGCTTCCGGGGAGACAGATGGTGGAAAAAGGCGAGCAATAAAACAAACATGAAATGGAGGAGCCTTGCATGTTCATTGATCTCTCTGATTACTT
>NW_007742679.1:17660-18811 GCF_000696425.1 Galeopterus variegatus
AGCAATAAAACAAACATGAAATGGAGGAGCCTTGCATGTTCATTGATCTCTCTGATTACTTTGACCAGGGCCCAGCTCAGATAAGCAGCAGTGCACATTGATTAAGAGCTTGGGCTCTGTGGTTCTCTTTCTGCCACCCTCCAGCTGAGTCACGTGGGCACATTACTAATCTCTCTAAACCTCAGTTTCTGAGTTTGTGTCATACAACTAATATGAAAACCTACTGTATAGGGTTTTTGTGATGATTGAATGATATAATGCATAAAACATACTTGGTAAGTGCTTGCTAAATATTACCTGTACATAGTAATAATTCAGTAAGCATTTGTTGAACACCTACTGCATGCCTGACATATTAAGGTAGATATGTAAAGATTAAAAGCCAACTCTTTAATTTCAGTGGAGATTTAATTGGTTTATTTGGGAGTCCCCAGAGTCGAAATCAGATCTGAGACTTTTGACTCCAAGGCCAGTTCCTTTTTTTCCTCATTCTGTTGATATTCTCATTGGCTATTTCTTATGTTGGGAAGACATATTAACACAATGTTGGTTTCAGACCAGCTTTAATTAATTGAAACCCATGGGCTGAGTCACAGTGGATTCGATATGTTCTAACTTTTGAAACCAAAAGTGACTTACATTTGGTTCCCTGTGCTCGAGTTATCTCTGAGAATGGAAATTAAAGGGCAGGTTTTCATTTTGTTTTGTTTTGTTTCTTTACCAGCTGAACTGTTTTGCTTGGGCAGCTGGGACTGAGTGATATTAAAGCACAGGCATAATCAATTTCTATTCTGGTGGATCAAATTCTGAGCATATGCTTGTCCCCCATTTTTGTCATCTAACTTTTAAGGTGATTTCAGAAGGACTCTCTTTGCATGAACTAACTTGTTTTTCTAATAGAGACTAAATTTGCATTCTTCCTCTTTTCCAACAATCACCCAGCACAAACCCAGGTATGCCTTTGAGGAGCTGGGTTTTCCTGCTTTTTGTTCATCTTTGGTACCTCTCTCTGGAACCCTGTCTTGAAAATAAAATAATCACTCACCCAGAATTGATCTTTTATCTGCTTGTTTTTTTCTGGGTATTGAGACTTGCTTGCTTTTTCTGAACTTACAATGGTTCTCATTGTGATACATACTTTTGTAATTTTT
>NW_007742679.1:19872-20968 GCF_000696425.1 Galeopterus variegatus
GTTCAACGATTTTTAGTTTATTGACAGAGTTGTCTGCAGATTTCTGCTAGCATATTTTTCTTTTTTCTTTCTACTGTGTATACCCAAGCCTCTCCATATGACCAGTCTTTGAATGAATTTTGTTACTACGTATAGTTTGGGGCAGATATAGGTACCATAACAAAAAATTTTTTAAATTTAATTTTTCTTTTATTGAAATGTAATTGGTTGTATGTATCTGTGGGGTACAGCATTTAATATCAATATCTGTGTGTAATACGTGATGCTCAAGTCAGGATGATTACTATGTTCATCATTACACAATGTAATCATTTCTGTGGCTCTTTACCAATTTCTTGCTAACCCCCTGCTTCTTCCCCTCCCCTTTTCCCATCTCTGGTAGCCTCAGTTCCGATATCTCCTTTCAAAAGTTCAATGAATTTTTGTGATTGTTGTATCTCTCTTTCTTTCTTTTTTTATTTGTTTGTTTGTTTGTTTTAACTCTCACTTATGACTGAAGACATGCGGTATTTCTCTTTCTGTGCCTGGCTTATTTCACGTAGCGTAATATTCTCTAAGTTCATCCATGTTGCTTCAAATGGCAGACTTTCATTCATTTTTATGGCAGAGCAGAATTCCACTGTGTAAATATACTACATTTTCCTTATCCAGTTATCTGTCGATGGACATTTAGGTTGCATGTAAATAGAGCTGTGATAAACATGGGAGTGCACGTATATCTTCAACATGATGATTTCCTTTCCTTTGGGTATAAACCCAGCAGTGGGATTGCTGGATCGTATGGCAGTTCTATCTGTAGTTGTTTGAGGAGGCTCCGTAGTGTTTTCCATAATGGCTGCACTAATTTACAGTCCCACCAACAATGTGCGAGGGCTCCCCTTTGTCCACATCCTTGCCAGCATTTGTTATTCTCTGTCTTTTTGATAATGGTGAGTCTAACTGTGTGAAATATCTCAAAGTGGTTTTGATTTGCATTTGTCTATTGCGTAGTGATGTTGAGCATTTTTTCATGTGTCCGTTGGCCATTTGTATATCTTCCTTTTTTTTTTTTTCCTTTTTGTCTTTTTTACTGACCGGTAACGGGATCGCAACCCTC
>NW_007742680.1:0-1528 GCF_000696425.1 Galeopterus variegatus
CTAATGACTAATGAAGTTGAGCATCTTGACCACATGTATATCTTTGGAGAAGTGTCTATTCAAATCCTTTGCCCACTTATTTTAAAATCTGGGTCCCATATCTTGATTTCTGGCCTCCAGTGTGTTTTGTGCCTGTCCAACCCAAAACCCTGTCTGAGGAAGTCTCTCTCAATTATTATTATTCCTGGGGCTACCGGATAGCTGTAGGTTGTTTGAGAAATGGTTCTGATTATTTCCTACGTTGGTCCAGAAAGTTATTTCTCTGCTTATTTTTTACTAAATGTCAAATATTTGTTTATTTTCCCAGATTCCTCTCTTTTTCCTAAAAACAGGATACAAAATAAATATGATAAATGTGAGTTGAATTCACTGGCATCCAGTGAATTTCCTATGGAAAAAATTGTATTAAGGAGAAGTAAAAGTTTGAATAGCGTAGTGGAAATATTTGCTGCATGGCCTTTAAAGGTTGAAGCAAATTATGTGTTATCCAACTTATGCTATCAAGAAATTTACTGTATCAATAAGAAATGTACTAATAAAATAGATCTTGCAAAATAAACTAGGCTCCTCATCAAATATGAAGGTACATCCAGATTTCAAAAATGTTAAAAGCAAAAGTGTATCTTAGAATCAATGAAATGACATAATTTTCTTTTTTATTTGCAAGAACTACTGTTTTATAAGAACCTGAAGTTGTACATTAATTTCTTAAAAGCCAATAGAAAGCCCAGTCTCCAGGCAGCATTGTGTTCAAAGTAACAACAGTTCGAGATCAGAAAACTAGGCGAAAAGGAGAGAGAAATCTGTGCTGAAATCTCTATAAAAAGTGCCCAAATAAGATTTGATTCATAATGTACCACAAAGTCTCTTAAAACTGCTTTCCCCATCTTTTTCTCTGTCTAAAGTGATTGTCACAGATAAAGGAGCTGCTGCCCAAATTTCCCTCACACCCCAGTCTCTGCAAGCTCTTGTCTTCTCTCCCCTCACCTTCATCTCTGGATTTATTCTGTGTTCTTTAACCATATTTAACCTTTTAAACAATCCTTTAAGCTTTCCGATGTAAATCATTCTATCCTTCCTGAATGCACTTGTGTTGCCCAATTCAGGCCCCCAAAGGCTCCCAGCTAAGCAGGCAAAAATAGACTTATCCTTACAGTGGGAGAGACTATAAATACACCTATGTCAATATTTTTTCCAGTAATGCATTCAGTAATACATAATATTCAACACATATTTAATTAACACCTTCTATATACCAGGTACTGGTTCTGCTTTAAGCTCAATCAGGTTAAACGTGCAGGTTTCTTGATCATAATCATGCCCAGATCAGTACGTCTTTAAGGCTACTCACTCAAAGGGAATCATACTGTGTGTCTCTACCCCAGCACGCTTAGACAGAAGGAAGAGTTTATTTCTCTTCTATCATGGCCATGCTAATACTATGCAAATGTGCATGCACGATCACACCCACACCCACCCACACACACACACACACACACACACACACACACACACACACACACACACA
>NW_007742680.1:5150-13419 GCF_000696425.1 Galeopterus variegatus
GCGCGACACTGAGAGTTGCGATCCGTTGCCGGACACGAAAAAAGACAAAAAGGAAAAAAAAAAATGTGCCTGGATAGGTAAATATTCTCAGAACAAATTGGCTTAGGTGCTCTACTTATTTCTCTCGATTCCAGCTTTCCCCTAGATTTTGGCCTGATAAGTATTTGCTATCTTGTTGTCTCTTCATATCTTTAAGAAAGATTTTGGTTTTTATTTGATCTAGCATTCTAGTTCTCTTAGAAGAGTTACTCTATTTCTTTTGGGTATATTTTGAAATTTTTCAACTATTTTCCTGAAAAAGAAAACATTTGATGCTATCCAGACAGGCCCTGCATCTGAATAACATGAAAATTTTGCTGTCAATCTCCCGGGGAAAGTAGCCAATCAAAACCTAAAAATGAAGTGGCTCATTTGTTGCTTGGGACACTCTATAATCTCCCTCATATCTCAGCTGAAATAGCAGATTGATAGGAAAATATCGGATACAGATGGCAAAAACTCCTTCTATAATCTAAGGACCTTCAAGTTTAAATGTATGTATGATATCCTTGTAAGCTAAATTTAGCACTCAGAGCTCCAATTTCTCTCTAAGATGTGTAAAAACTCATCTAGCCTGACAGTTCCCTGTTGGCTGCACTTCTGAGAAGTCAATTATTCTCACCAAAGCCAATTTTAATTTATATACCCTAAATTACTCCTGAATTTCTATGTGATTTTTGTTAGAGAAGGTATAATATCAAATTTAAGGACTAATGGCTTTCTGCACAGCAATATAAAATCTCACCCTGAGTCACTGAATTGCATAAGGAAACATGTTTTGATAACATGACATTTTTCTCTAAGAAATAAGTAAAAGATCAATTGTTATTCTTTTTTTTTTTTATCCCCCAGGTCAAGCATAATGAATGATAATCAATAAAGGTTGAATGAATTAATTAACCTGTGGTAGATTGATTGCAAAAATGACACTCATTCTTTGCAGCCTCACTGTATTTTTGTAATGTGACTTTGTAGATACTGCCATCAAGAGATAATGTCTCTTGCCGGACACGAAAAAAGACAAAAAGGAAAAAAAAAAAAAGAGAGATAATGTCTCTTCCCTACCCTTGAAACTGGACTGGACTTAAGGTGGGCTTTGGCTAATAGAGTGAGATTATGCCATTATTCCAGTTACCAGACTAGACCTCTATTTGTTAGAACCCTGATATCATCACCATAACAGGCCTATGCTAGCCTGCTAGAGGATGAGAAATCTCATGAAGCAGAGTTGATTCTATTTTCCTAGCTGAAGCAGCAGGTATACGATAGAGCCCATCCAAGATTAACTAAGCCACCTAGCCACCCAGCAGTTGACCATGAATGTATGAGTGAGCCCAGCTAAGGGAGCAGAGCTACCCAAAGCAGCAGACCTGCCCAGCCAATCTGCAGATTTGTAAGCTTTAATAAATGGATTTTGGTTTTTGCCACTAAATTCGGGGGTGGTTTTTTATATAACAGTAACTAACTGGTACAAAATATTATAAGCCTTCCTGAGGGTGTTTTAGAGGAAAGGACAGCAAGTTGGGATTCAGAAGTCCTCAATCCCAATTCATTCTCTGCCATGAATTTCCTGATCTTGCACAAAACACTCTCTCTGTGCCTTAAATTTGAGGTTCCTTTAAGTTCAAATCTTATATGTCATGTGGGATCCCCCAAAATGCTTAACTCTACATTCCTGCTATCCCTAATGATGTAATGAAAAGAGTTGATTTGTTTTATATAGTTGAGCATTTATTGAGTCTCCAAGGAATTTGGTTGTACATCAAGAAGTGGAAATTCTAGAATATTGAGCTGTTGTGTTCTTACTCTAAGCTACCCCTGAAGGTGTATTTTTAGAACAAATCCTTTTTTGGGAGCTTTCTGTGATTTTTGTTTTCATTTGTTTTTCCATTTCATTCTCAAAGTAGAAGTCAAACAAACAATCTATTAAAATAAGCACCCTTGTAAATGAAGGCTTTAATGAACTTTGAACTTTACCATTATCCCAAAGACAAATGCAAAACAGATTTGACAATGGAACAAAAATACTGCTCTAAAAAAAAAAAATACCACCAAATACTCATCTTGGTTTTACTAATGGATTATATTAGTCCTCAATTCTGAAAATCACAATGGATTCACATATGGACTCAAGCCCATAGATTTGTGTTTATACAAGGGAAATCCATGTGAAGATGATTCTATACATGGGGATTAGGGACCTCTTTGAGGATCTGATGAAATCTAGGAACCCATGATTCAGAAAACATATATACGTACATGTATATATATACACACACACACATTCACATAGTGAACTTTTTTATGCTTTTTGCCTTCTCAATACCTAATAAACATTTTTTAACGTTTGAGGATTTTTCTGTCTTATTGATCTGCATATCCCCAGAGCAGACGCTAGAAACTCACTTCCTATAGCTGCAGCTGTGGTGCAGACACGTGGCCTAGGATCAACTATTCAAGAACATATATTTAAACATCTATTAGGGAGAAAGTGACATTCAGAAGCAGACACTGCACAGATCCACTCTGGCTAGGATGGAGGTGAAGACATTAAGACTTCAGAGATAGCAGTGGGCAGAGGTTCTGGGACATTGTGCTGTGTAGCAGGCGGGTGAGGTGCAGTAGCTCTGTCCAGGAGCAAGGGCAGCAGGGTCTTCCCTGGAGCAGTCTGCTGTGGAACTTTGGAGTTGTTGCTACCTGTGCAGATTCTAAGCCTAATTTGCAGAGCCTTTTAGAGATGCTGGAGCTATCTAATGCCCTTCTATAAATGCTAAACTACATCTGCAGCAGAGAACTCTGACTAACATACATATAAAAAAACAGATTCTGCACATAATTCTGCACAAGATATTATAAGACCTTCTGAAGACCATGCATGGCTTGCTGTCTTAGAACACACAGGTGCTCACACATTATATCGGAGAGGTAGAAATGCGATAGAGAGTGGAGTCATACAGTGCTTCTTGGTGTGGAAGACCTAACATGGGGTAGAGTAAGCGGTCTTGGCTATAGTCTTAGCTTTGCCACTAACTAGTCATCGAGCCCAGTAGGTGGTGTTTATGTCCCCTGTCATGGATTTGGCCGGGATTGTGATCTGTAGAATAAAGCAGTAGTGATGCTGTGTGACTTCCAAATCAGGTGGCAGATACAACTTCTGCCTTATATCATAGGACACCCTGAACCACCATATAAGAACCACTTCTCACTACACAGAAGCCACCATGCTGTGAGCAAGACCAGATCATATGGAGAGGCCATCTGAGGTGTTCCAGTTGACAGACCCCACTATGGTCTCAGCTGAAAGCCAGTGTCAATGGTAAGACACAGCCCTATAACTTGTCATGCAATTTGATATATTAGCCCAGGATAATAGGCTTCAACCAGGACTTTCCTGGGCAAAACTGATGGAAGGTCACTCTTTTGAACATCTACTCTGAGCTTTCCACTTGGGCCTTTCTATACTTTTGTGGGTTTCCTGAAAACGGGGTGAGGGTTATTGAGCTAGTAGATGTCACAAATCTCAGTGTCTGCAAGGATAAGGCAAGTAACAAAAACACATGAGACAGTGGAATATGAGTAATAGAACATAGTGGGGATTCAACAAACTGAAACACGCACTCCTGATCTAGAAGGAACAGATACTAAGCTCTGTATTTAATATCAGAAAGCAATGTGGGCTCAATATTTCCTGATACTCTGTTGTTGTTGTTTTTTCAAGGGAAGTTATAAATCTGAATTTTCAACTTAAATCTAAAACTTTTTAGATAATTTTTAAGGTTGTCTCTACTGGCTGAAGGATTTCAGTGGACTCTCCAGGCTTATGGGCCAAAGTCAATTAATTTAAACACCCTATTGAATCCTCAGGTATCTGCTCACCCTGGCTCTCTGCAGACTCACTATGGCGACAACTGTCATCTTTGTTAGAGAGTAGTCCACTGTGTCACACTCCTTCCTCTTGTCTCAGAATTCCAGATGGAAGCTGATTAAAGCTCCCTTTCTATACCTTTTGTGAAGGAGTTTTAAACTATCATGTTTGTATACATAATTGTCTGTAAAAACAAGCAAATCATTAACTCTATGTATTAGTCAGCTTTTAATAATGCTATGTAACAAATATCCAGACAACTTATAATGACGAGCAGTAGTATCACAATCACAGATCTAGGTGTGGAATAATCTGGGCTGGGCTCAGCTGGATGATGCTGCTTTGCAGGCTGTGGTTCAGCTAAACTATGGATTAGATTCAGGGATTCTCCCCTGGTTTTTTTCTGAAACTCAGGCAGGAAGAGAAGCATCTACACCGTGGCAGCTCTTCTCAGGGCACATCAAACCTAACTGTACAAGTTCAGTTTAGGTCTCTGTTCACTTCACATCTACTCACATTTTATCAATCAAAGCAAGTCAAATGGCCAAGTCCAAACTCAAAAGGGCCAGAAAGTACACTTCACCCAAAGTAGAAAGAGGAAAGAAGTGAATACTCACTGAAATTAATGCAAACTCTCATACCCCAGATGTCTTTTTAAAACACTGGGTTCCTTTCTAAATTATCCCCCAAACAACCTCTCTCCCAGGCCCTGCTGGCTCCCCATGGAGCTGCTGGGCTCTAGGACTTCACCACAAGTGGATCTTGGCCTGCTGTGAGCAAAACATGTGGTGGGTGGCAGCAGATGCCGAAGACTTGGAACTTTCAGGACAAGAGCTCTAAATTAGGAACAAAGCATTCCACGGGCTACGTCAAAACTTTAAAAATAAGCCTTTGCTCATGCACAGCCAATGACCTTGCTGAAGACATTCAAAATGCCTCATTTAAGATGTTTAAGTAATTGTTCAGGAGCAGTGACCAGAAGGATTTTCCATCCCATCTGTGCCCTGCTTGTGAGGCCTCTCTCTCCTCTGTTGTCTTGGATCCCTGTTCCCATGTGGGTTGCTCTGGATGAAACATAATCCTTGGGCTGGTTCTGCAGTTATAATAGGTGCAGGCAAACTTCTCAGGCTCATGAACTGATAGTGACATAATGTAAAAAATCTGCAAGTAGATGGTGCCTTGGGGTGAATATTGCTTTATTTATTCTGCTTTTTTGATGCCTTTTAAGGAGAGAGAAGTCAACCACTGTCACCGTGAGTATTTCTTTAAGGCTGAGACATAGAGGACTAGGATTAGGGGATAGTTTGTCGTGCTCTCTGACCACAAACTATTTTCAAATATCCTTTTCTGGAGGAACCATGGAGCAAGGTGAACCTGTTGCTAATCCAAGCCTGAGTGAAAAAAAAAAAGAGAAAAAAAGTCTCATGTCACCTAGTGTTTTGTAGTAGATCCAAGAACAAGGGTGCATGAAAAACCTGGGAAGTAGATCTTAGTCAGAAGTAAACTGGGACAGGATGGGCCCACCCAGGCTCTCTGATTCCTTATTTACTGTGTAACCCAGAGATAATTGGGCCAATTCATGGCCAATCTTGGCACATGGTCACATTCCAAAGAAATGCAAGTGCTTCACCAAACAAACAAACATAAATTAACTGAAATCTTCCAAGAAGACTCAAAGAGATGTCAAAGGAAGAGGCAAGTTTTATTGCATAACACAACACACTCTTCTTCCCTATATTCTTGAAGTCTTACATATCACAGCAACTATTTAATCAAATGGGTCTCTTCCAACACTTCCCTTTGTTTTTCCAAAAATCATTTTAAAAAGATCTGGGACCTGAACTAATAAACAAGGGATGCCTTAGAAGGTAGAGAGTCACTGAATGTATATCAGTAGAATGCACACCCTGGTCACACTAGCTTCAATCAATTTCCACACCTCAAATCAGCACTGGCTCTTACACTGAGCCCAGAGCTCCTCTGGTCAAGGCGTTGTGTTCAAAGCCACATTCTGTGGTTAAGAAAACAGAACTGAGGTTCAGAGACTTTGGTTCAAATCTCAACACTATCACTAACTAGCTGTTTGAATTTGAATAAGTTGCTTTGTTTGGGGGAAACTACTTCCTCAACTATAAAGCAGGGATTTTTTTTTTTTTTTAAATCCTACTTCAAAGTATTATCATCAGGATTAAATGATATTAAGAAAATAAAATCTGGACACAAGTGGGTACTCAAACGAGCCTGCATAAATTCTGAAAAAGAGTCAGGATTGGAAAGGGCTTATGTCACCTAGATAGGATGTTTTTCAAATTTGTTTTCTCATTTATATTCTGCCCCCTAAAAATGTATTGAGGCTTTCTGTCTGTTATGAACTGAATGTTAGTGTCCTCCACCCTGCCCCACACCCAAATTCATATGCTGAAGTTCTAATCCCCTATGTGATGGTTTTGGAGGTAGGGCTTTTGGGAGGTAGTTAGATTATGAGTATAAGCCCTCATGATATAATTAGTGCCCTTATAAAAGAAGACACAGGAGGAATGATCTCCTTTTTGGCCATGTGAGAATATAGCAAGAAGGTAACCATCGGGGCCAGCCCGGTGGCGCACTGCTACAGTGCACCGCTTGGGAGCACAGCGGCACTCCCGCTGAGGGTTCGGATCCCACATACAGACCGGCCGCTCACTGGCTGAGCGAGGTGCGGGCGCAACACCGAGGGTTGCAATTCGTTGCCGGTCACGAAAAAAGACAAAAAGGAAAAAGAAGGTAACCATCTGCAAACCAGAGAGAGGGTCTTCACAAGACCCCTGTTGGCACCTTGATCTTGGACTCCCAGCCTCTAGAACTGTGAAAATTAAATGTTTATTGTTTAATCTACTCAGTCCATGGTGTTTTTATTATAGTAGCCCAAGCTAAGACACTGACTCACGTAGTTCACTGTAGTGTTTTTGGGAAATGGTATAATTTTTACAGGCAGGACATCCAGGGTTGGCAATTTCTTTCCCATGTACGATGAGGGTAAGTTATTTAAAAAGTTAATGGAGAATGAGTTGGATATCCTAGGTCATCCTTTCTCAGGAAAGAGTGACAGATTCCAAGGAACAAGGCATCTGCTTTCTGGAACACATCCTCCACCACTCACTCCCATTTGTAGGTTTGCCATGTTGGTATCTTTTATAAATTTAATTAAGTTTCACTTTGTCTCTGCTTACTTTAGTTGACTATCTAAACAGTGCCAGAAATGTCTGGTCCCCTGAGAGCATTAACCAAGCTACCTGGAATATGGATTCAATTGTCATTTATTCAACTTGGTGTCAAACCAAGGGGAGGTCTTCTGAATTGAGGAATTCAGAGGGGCTTGTGCAGTCTGTGGCATCACCAAGGGGTAATGGAAGATAAAATTAAGTCCTGAGTCATTACACTGGGCTGCAGCTCAGTGGGAGAGATGTCTCCTTTGTAACTCAACTGCCTGGAAAGCTGTTTTGGGGGTTGTTTGTTGTTGTTTTTTGTAATTCTCATAAACTTTCTGTAGGTGGTGGCAGCAGTCCTGGGGAGTTTGGTAAACTTTCTGGTTATTAATCTGAGAAAGTTAAAGAGAGACTGAAACTTATCAGAACTCAGAAGAAAGATGCAACTACGTGAAAAAGATCTATAAGTGTTTTTAAGACTTTTCACAGAAGCTATTGCCCATCCAGGAGAGAAAAAACTCAGCTAATGTGTACAGTCCGAATTTACATATTGAGTAAAGGGACTTAGAAAAAGAGAAAAGAAGCATACACAACTTAAAAACAGCAAAAGTTAGTTTTCCAGGAGATTCAATCTGGCAGGTTGTCAAGAATTGGTGGTTTCATTTCATTCACTTAAGCTATTTAACAAAACAAGTTCTGATGACTTCTCACTGTGACATTCTCCTCTATTCAGACAACAGCCATCTGTTTTAGTCACATGCTTACTAGGACAAGAATACTTTTTTATTTCGCACCTGCATTGTTGACAGTTTCAATAATGTGTTTGTAAACCAAAATGTCTTCTCAAGCTTGATAATAAGTCACGACACTTCCTTCAATATGGAAAGAGAACTTCAGCAAAGAAATTTGTTCTCAACATTGCCACACTCCTTTGAAAGGACATTATCTTCTTTCTCTTCCAACACCTGAGATATAACGAACTCTCAATAAAAGCTTCTTGATTCAATGAATAAATGAAATAAATTATGTCATTACATTGTCTTTCTTTCTTTCTTTCTTTTTTTTTTTCATGTGCAAAAGTCTCTATTTTCCCTTATTCCTAAAGGACATTTTTCCACGGATAGGGAACTCAGGGTTGACAGTTCTTTTCTTTAACACTTGAAAATTGCTTCCACAGTTT
>NW_007742680.1:15795-20968 GCF_000696425.1 Galeopterus variegatus
TGTAAAGCAAGTGGAGAAGAGAATACAAGGGGGAGGCAGCTGAGTGGCGTGGCAGACCAACATTGATTGAGATTAAGATCTGGAGGATGAGGGTCAAGGATTCGGATTCCCTTACTGGCCAGCCACCAAAAGCAAAAAAAAAAAAAAAAAAAATCCCAAGAATGAGTGACACAAACCTGAGCATCTTCACTTTCATCTGCTTTTATATATTAAAGACTGATGAAGCTTTAATTTTCTTTGAATATAAAATTCTCCTATTAAAGTTGCCTAGATTATTATCATGGTCCTACAATTAGTAACTCTTAGGATATGTAGTATTCAGATTTTTCTGAGAAGGAAAGAGAAACATTTAAGAGACTGAAAACTTGTACTTTGGCTTGAAGCATGTTTTTCAGTCCATGGAGGCTGACAGAGTTTGTTTGCATATTTCAGATTTAGAGTTAGGTTTTAGCAATACCTTGAGATGTTATGACAAGGGAAATATCAACACAGATAACATTTTTAAAAATGTTTTAAAGTCCCTAAATTCTTTGGAAGAACCTAGAACACACAATCAAAAAATGCCATAGGAGAGTCTCCTTGTATGGGTACATGCTGGGCAGGGTAATTAAAAAATCTCCTTGGAATGTATTAAATTCAGTTTTGTCTGGAGTCAAAGGAGTATGCTAAATGCTCCTTAGTGGCCTGATCCATTACAGTAATTCTACAGTTCTGAGTTTACTTTTTTATTCTTGAAGTAGAAAGACATTGCAATTCAGAATCACAAAGCTGGCAAGTTAAACTGTATTAGCAGCAATCCAAATTTTCAGTCTTTCAGTTATCCATTCCTTTTGTCCTCACTCAGGTTCATGATCTTGTCAATCCTTAGAAACACACTGAAATAAGAAGAAACAAGAAATATAGCCACTTATGAATATCATTCTGAGGATACGTGTATGGCAGATTATATTTTTCAAAGATGACCAGCAGGGCTGGACAGTTAGCTCAGTTGGTTAGAGGTGGTGTTGTAACACCAAGTTCAAGGGTTTGGATCCCAATATTGGCCAGACACCACAAATAAATAAATAAATAAAACTTCAAAGATGACCAACAAATCCTATTTCATATGTCCTTCCTACAGTGCAGTGGTGACACAACTCTCATTGAGTAGGGGGCCTATGTTCTCTCCCCTTGAATCTGGTCAGATCTTTTATGACTGCCTGGACCAATAGAGAATGAAGTGGCACTATGATATTTGCAAGACCAGATCAAAAAAATGGCATTCACTTCTGCCTTGGTCTCTTGGGACATTTGCTCTTGGAATATAGCTGCTATACTGTGTGGAAGTCCAAGCCATATGGGTAGACCACACACAGGTGTTTCAGCTAACTACCCAAGCTGAGTTCTCAGCCAACAACCAGTATCAACCACGAGACATATGAAAGGTCTTCAAAATGTTCATAAAAATGCATATTACAGAAAAACTATGGGTCTGGTTAGTTAACTCAACCATTAGAGTGTGGTGCTGAAAGCACCAAGGTCCAAGTTTTGATGCCTATACCAGCCAGCCACCAAAAAAAAAATTTTTTTAATTAAGGAAAAAAGAATGCATTAATTGCAAAATTGTTTTTGCACCAAAATAAATTCTTACAAACTGTTATAACACGTCTGAACAGGATCTTGTTTGCAGCATTAAGCAAGATAGGACAGTGGTTTGAAAAGAGCCTATATCACAGCAACATGAATTTTGCTAAAATTGAAGCAAGAACAAACATCAAACTTGTGGTTAATCTTGGGTGGAAGAATGGTGAAATCATCATGCTTTATGAAAAGTTGTGGGGCCAATGCCCCAAATAAATCAGCAGTTTACAAACGAATAATTCATTTTAAGAAAGGATAAGATGATGTTGAAGATGAAGCCTGCAGCAGCATACTGTATCATTTTGCAAAGAAAAAATTCATCTTGTTCATGCTCTAATTGAAGAGGACTAATGATTAACAGCAGAAACAATAGCCAACACCATAGACATCTCAACTGGTTCTGTTAACCCAATTCTGACTGAAAAATTGCAGATGAACAAATTTTCTGCTCCATGGGTGCCAAAACTGTTGTGCCCAGACCAGCTGCAAATGAGAGTAAAGCTTTCAAAGGAAATTTTAAACAAATGGGATCAAGATCCTGAAGCATTTCTTCAAAGAATTGCAACAGAAGATGAAACATGGCAATGTCAGTACAATCCTGAAGACAAAGCACAATCAAAGCCATGGCTACCAAGAGATGGAAGTGCTCCAGTCAAAGCAAAAGGGGACCAGTCAAGAACAAAGGTCATGGCAACAGCTTTTTGGGATGCTCAAGGCATTTTGCTTATTGATTTTCTGAAGGGCCAAAGAGCATTCGCTTATTATGAAAGTATTTTGAGAAACTTAGTCAAAGCTTTAGTAGAAAAATGCCTGGAAAATCTTCACCAGAGAATCCTTCCCCACCACAACAATGCTACTGCTCATTCCTCTCATCAAACAAAGGTAACTTTGTGAGAGTTTCATTGAGAAGTCATTAGATAACCACCTTACAATGCTGATTTGGCTCCTTTTGACTTCTTTTTGTTTCTTAATCCTAGAAAATCTTTAAAGGACACTCATTTTTCTTCAGTTAATAATATAAAAAAGACTGCATTGACATGATTAAATTCCCAGGATCCTCAGGTCTTTAGAGATGAACTGATGGCTAGTATCATCACTTACAACAGTGTCTTAAACTTGATGGAGCTTATGTTGAGAAATAAGTTTACATTTCTATTTGTATCTTTCCATTTCATTTTCCATGAACTTTGTTGAAGTCCCCTCCTATGCTTCAGGTGACTCCAGCCTCAGCCACATCCTGACTACAGCTTATAGAGTAGGAAAAATATTTCTTTCTCTCTATCTTAGGTTCATTGGCTGAGGATCTTGTAACAAAAGACAAATTAACCAGAGAAGAGTAAAAATTTATTTAATATAAGTTTTACATGACATGGGAGCGTTCATTAGGAAATGAAGACCAGAGAAAGTGGTTGAACCTGGGTGTTTTTATAGTAGGTTTGGTGAAGAATGGAAGGTCACAGAGAAGTATGACAGGGGGGGAAAAGAGTCTGAGCTAAGGGCAATAAATTGGGGAAAACTAACAAGTCCTGTTTGTTCAGATCCTTCTGGGCATCCTTGGTCTTGGAGTTGATGATATTCCTTTTTTGGGAGTATAGGGAAGGCACCTCTCACATGAGGATATTATGACCTGCTTCAGGTTAGAAGGGTGGAAGAAGGTCAGAAAGAACTTCCTGCATATGCTGTTTCTCAAATTCTTTTAGTCTAAAATGTTCAGTATGCCTAGGTATTCTGATCGTCATCAAGCCCTATGAGACACCCTACCATGCTGAGTCCAATCAACCCTCAGAACCATGAGAGATAATAAGAAAATGCTTATCGTTGTTTTAAACCATTAATATTGGAGTAATTTATTACACAGCAACAGATAAAATACTCAACACCCTGTATTTACTAGGGCAGAAACCCCTCTGGTTCTAAGTAGTCAACTACATTTTCTGCCTTGAATAATAAACTCATTATTAGAAGTGGATGCTAATTAATTTTAGGCTATACAGTAATAGCCTTCATTTCCTAAAGGGACTGTTGGACTTAATTTACAAATCAAATACATTTTCTACCCTTTAAACTAGCTTCCCTTTCCAACTTTCCAATTGTGTTAATGACACCAATTTTCCAGCCACTTTGGGAAATTTCTGCATTTTCATCAGAACATCAGTTATTACGGTCTTCTAATACTTTATATTTGCTATGTCTTCTAAATTCCCTTATGCCAAAATTTCTCTAGTAACTTTCAGCATCTTAGCATCCTGCTTCCACATCCCCATTCTTATATTCCACCACCAGGATAGATAGCCTTTTTAGAAATCACGAGGATACTTCAGAAAATTCATGGAGAAAATAGAATTGGAAGATAATATAAATCTTTTCATGGACTTTTTGAATTACCCTATATGTTTATCATGTCATCCTATTGCCCCAAAATCCTCCCTAAAATATTCTCGCTACTTAAACTAGACTTGCAAAACTAATATGCCAATAAAGGCCAGCCTAGTAACATAAATGAGTAAATTAGGCCAGGTGAAAGACAATAGGGAGTGGTGGGAATTGTAGCAAATTAGATTATGCATTTCTCTTCTCATAGAGGTAGATCCACCCCATTCACAATTGTCAAGTGGAAGTGCAGGCCCAGTATTTCCACATCATATGACTTTTTTCAAGGGAAGATATTATTACAGATTTCTATGAGAAATCACCAATTTTCAGTGTTGGCATCTGAGTCAGTTCATTTACACTGTGTAATAAACCATTTCAAAACTTAGTAGCTTAAAGCAACAATCTTCTACTTAGCAGATGATTCTGTAGATCAATAACTTGGGCTAAGCTCAACTGGGTAGTTTTTCTGATCTTAGCAGGGCTTTCTTTTGGATCTGCAGTCTGCCACTCAGTTGAACGAGAAGAAGGGGCAGTTGCTCTAGGAAAGAATCAGCTGTGAGAGCTTGTCTTTGCTGCATGTGTCTCTCATCCTCCAGAAGGCTAGTGTGGGCTTGTTCATACAGCGGAGGCAGAATTCCAAAAATAAGCACATACACACAAGGACTTTTGAAGCCTAAGCTTGAAACTGACACAGCATCATTTCCTCTACATTCTTCTGTGCAATGCAAATCATGAGGCTAGCTCTGATTCATGCAGTGAGGAAATTGACGATATCTATTGATGGAAGGAGATAAAAGGTACATTCTAGAAAGAATGGATATAGGAAGAAGAAAGGGATTAGGGCCATTTCTGCATTCTCCCCTGTGAAGGTTAATTCTAGGTGTGAACTTGGTTAGATGAAGGAATGCTGAGAAACCTGGTAAAGCTATCTTTTAGGTGTATTTGTGAGGGTGTTTCCAGCAGAGATTAGTAAGAGAGTCTGAGTGGACTGGGTGGGAAAGACCCACCCTCAGTGTGGGTGGGAACCATCCAATCTGCTGGGTGTCCAGAAAGAACAAAAGACAGAGGAAAAAGGTGAATCTCTCCATCTGCAGGAGCCGGGATACTCTCTTCTCTCCTGTCCGTGGACATCAGAGCTTGAGATTCTTCATCTTTTGGGTTCCAGGATTTACACCATGGA
>NW_007742681.1:0-9348 GCF_000696425.1 Galeopterus variegatus
TCATCATAGAGGGTGTGAAGCAGTACCTCATTGTGGTTTTCATAAGCATTTCCCAAATGACCGATGATAGGGGTGTCTTTTTATGTCCTTGTTGGCCCTTTGTTTATCCCATTGGATTAAAAAAAAAAAGCCCTTTGTCCCTTCAAGTATTTTTCCTATTTTAATTTGGTTGTTTGTCATTTTATTGTTGGATTGTACAATTTCTTAACCTATTCTGGACATAAGACCCTTATTAAATATATAATATACACATATTTTCTCCCATTCTGTAGATTGTCTTTTATTTTCTTGATGATTTTCTTTGGTACACAAAAGTTTTAAATTTTGTTCAACTCCAGTTTATCTGTTTTATCTTTCATTACTCACGATTTTGATGTCATATCTTAAAATCCATTGCCAAATCTAAGATCATGAAGATTTACCTCTGCATTTTATTCTAAGAGTTTTATGGTTTTAGCTCTTATATGTATGCCTATTTGTAGTTCATATTTGTATATGGTGTGAGCTCGGGGTCCAACTTTATTACTTTGGATGTGGATATAAAGTTATCCCAGAGCCATTGGTTAAAGAGACTATTCTTTTCCCATTGTATAGTCTTGGCATCCTTGTCAAAAATTAGTTGGCCATGGACATGTGGGTGTATTCCTGGACCCTCAATTCTCCTTTATTGGTCTGGTCTATATATCTATTCTAAATCTAGTACTATATTGTTATGATTACTGTAGCTTTGTCATAAGTTTTGAAATCAGGAAGTATGAATCCTCCAACTGTGTTTTCCTTTTTCAATTTGGTTCTGGCTATTCAGGTCTACTCACAATTCTATATAAATTTGAGAATTATATTTTCCAATTTTAGAAAACTGCCATCAGAATTTTGATAGAAATTTCTTTGAACTTGCAGGTTATTTTGGGTAGGTTTGATATCTTAATATGGGGTCTTTCAGTCCATGAGCATAGGAAGACTTTCCATTGATTTAGATTTTCTTTAATTACTGTCAGCAGTTTTCATTGTACTGTCTTGCAGGTTATTTTGGGTAGGTTTGATATTTTAATATGGGGTCTTCCAGTCCATGAGCACAGGAAGACTTTCCATTGATTTAGATTTTCTTTAATTACTGTCAGCAGTTTTCATTGTACTGTTAGTTTTGTAGCCTTCATTGTACAAATCTCTCACTTCCTTGGTTCAATTTATTTTCAGGTATTTTATTCTTTTGAGGGCCATTATAAATGGAATTGTTTTATTAAATTCTTTTACAGATTGTTTATTGCTGGTGTATGGGAAGATAACTGATTTTAGTGTTTTGAGCTTATATCCTGTAACTTGGCTGAATTCATTTATTAAATCTAGTAGCTTTTGGTGTATGTATTCCTTGGGATTTTCTATATATAGAATCATGACATCTTGGAATAGGGATAGTTTTACTTCTTCCTTTCCAAGTTTGATACCTTTTATTTCTTTATGGTACCTAAAATTTCTGGCTGGAACTTTCAGTAACATTTTGAATAGCAGTGAAGAAATGGACATCATTGTCTTATTGCTGATCTCAGTGGCAAATATTTCCCTCTTTCAACATTAAGAATGCTGTTAGATGTAGGTTTTCTATAATGTGCCTTATCACGTGAAGAAAGTTCCCTTGCTTTTTACATTTTTAAATGGCTGAAAAACATTCAAAATAAAATAACATTTTGTGACATATGACATTATAATGTTCATAACTACTTATTTATTAGAATCCAGCCATGCTCATCCTCCTCCACATTGTCTAAGGCTGCTTAGAGCTGAGTAGTTGTGATGGAGACCATATGGCCCACAAAGCCAAAAATATTTGTTGTTTGGGCCTTTACTGGAAAATGTTTGCCAGCTCTTAGTGTAGCCCTTCTAGACTATCAGCTCTATAAGAGCAGGTAGTTTTTCTTTTATTTTACCACTGAATCTCTGGCAATGCACACTGTTTACTGTCCAGTAAATAGTAAACAAGATTTTGTTGAATTGAGTGATGAAAAATTCTGAAATCAACCAATCTAAGAAATCTTTAATCTTTCATTTACCTATTAATTCAAATGGCGATCTAAGAAAACAACAAACAACAACAACAAAAAACCCTCTCTCTCTCTCTCTGTATTAGATCAGACAGAAGTTTAAGGTGTGAAGATGATGGGCATTCCACATATTAAATTAAATAATATTTTTTCATCTGTGTCTATGTGTAAAGAGAGACACTCACATACACAATGCTTGGTAAACAGTAGGAGTTTGATTTATTCAGTTGCTTTTCCTTCTTGGAGTTAAAAGAACTAAGTACAAATTCTAACATGTTCTATATTACATCAAGTGATCTTATCTATTTTTGTTTTTTGTTTCCTTGTCTGTAAAATGATCATAATCATGTTTCTGTCATGGGAATGTTGTGACTCTTACTTGAATAGCCAAAGTAAAAACCCTGGGAAAAGTAGCAATACTATTATAAAAAATAAAACCACAGGGTCAGAATTTAAAAGTCACTTTGTTGATTTTACTAAGGCTCTGAATTCAAGAATAAAAGGCTTTCTATTGCAGATGGATGTACCCTAAGATCCTGTCTAAGAATCATCTCATGACATTCAGGGGAATGGGAAATATTGTTAATTCTTTGGGGGGAGGGGAAACAAGATATTTTAGAGAGGCAGAGTTCTGACATTCAAGGGAGAGCAAGTCTCTGGCAATACAATTAAGGGTGACCTGTGCGATAATGGCTTAGAAAATTTCAAAGTCTTCTGTCAAAGATGCTACCAACATGCGTCTCTGAGTTACCCAATTTGTCTAGTACACCATCGAGGAATTAGCTTGCCTTTACTTCTTTACTTGTTCCGTTTATGGCAGCAAATTTGTTCCTGTTAGTCACTAAAGATATGTTTGGGAACTTCCCCTTTGTAATTATTGTGTGAAGTTTAGCATATATTTTTTTCTCAATTAGATTTTCTATCCTGATAAGAAAATGGAGAGAATGCTTCGGTGCATTTTTTTCAGAGATACAAAATAGGAATTGGATATCTGTCTGTAACCATTATTACTGCCAAAAGTAACAGACATGTCAGACCCTACAGTAGAAATTGTGAAGTGATAAAAAAAGACAAAGGAATGAAGAGGAGGACTGACGACTGGAGACAGTTGACTGAGCATGATGATGCGTGTGGGTGGCGGGGGTGGGGGACGGTGATGTGCCTGCTCTCTGTCCTTGCACTGGAACACCACTTGCCTACACAGCCAAGGCTTGGAACCCTGATCTTTCTCCTCTCCCCACTGATGTCTGGAAATGGGAATTCCCACCTCAACTTTCTGTACTGAAGGACTCATCCTGGGAGCAGGACTGCGATGTGTGAATCTCTCTTGGCTCATTCAGGACGCAGATTTACTTTATCTGTACTATGAGACCAATTAATGAAGATAGTGGCTCTCAACCTGTGCTCTAAAGATCTGTGCTGGTTACTGTTAGAACACTTACCAGACCACATAGCAAAACTAGAAAAAGTAGAAACAATCTAAACCATACTCTACATAAAGCTAAGTGCATTTGACTTAAACAGTGCCCTTTAACCTGAAGTTGTCCTCTCAGTATTAAAGTGTACTTCTGTTCCTTTCCCAAAAGCAAAATAAAAAGTTGGCAACAGGATGACAGCACCTAACCTCTCTCCTCAACTTGTCTTCTTCTTTTAACATTCTACTGGTCTTAGAAATAATAATTCAGAGAAAATCTGGTTTAGACATAAGCATCCTTTTGCTGAGGTGACCATGAGGGAACTTGACTTTATTTTCCTTGAAAATGGAAAGAGTGTAAATAGGTAGAGAGGAAGGGTCATGTAGGGTTTCCATATGCATTGAATGGGGTCAGAAGATGAGTGGAGGCATACATTTGTATAAGAGTATATGGGAAGAAAAGCCATCCAGTGTGAAGTTTCATGAAAGGTAGAAAGTAAAGCTTCACAGTTGAGTTTGAGTCCAATTGTGAAGGAAAATGACTGCAGTGTTTTGCATAGGGAGTGGCATGTTTGACAGAGCTCTTAGAAGACCTTTCATCTGGGAGTAGTTTTCAGACCATTTCAGAGGAAGAATGCAATGATGGGGAGGCCACTCAGAAATTAGGACTGAAGTCTTAATGAGCATGAGCATTGGCATGAGCATAGGAGATAACCTAGGGTGGCAGATAAGGTAAAGCCACAAACAACCTCCAAAGCCACTGCCACAAACTATTTTGGAGTTGGCCATACACGTTTTTAACTACACCTACCCTAGGGGGCCCCCAGAGACTGAAATTTACCACATCCACTGTGGTCAGACTGAGTGGTAGCCCCCATTCTGGGAGCATGCTTATAAGAATTATTGCCCAGCTACTGCATTGAGATTTCCGGGATATGTGTGTGGGGGGTGTGTGTGTGTGTGTGGGTGTGGGTGTGGGTGTGGGTGTGTGTGTGTGTGAGAGAGAGAGAGAGAGAGAGAGAAAGAGAGAGAGACTCGGTTTGTGAATAAAGCAGGACGGTGGAACAGTGCTCTTGGCAATACGTTGGGGTGTGTGTGTGTGTGTGTGTGGGTGTGTGTGTGGGTGTGGGTGTGTGTGTGTGTGAGAGAGAGAGAGAGAGAGAGAGAGAGAAAGAGAGAGAGAGACTCGGTTTGTGAATAAAGCAGGACGGTGGAACAGTGCTCTTGGCAATACGTGTTCAATGAGAAAATAATATACATTTTTTCTGCATTTGGACTGCACTTCCAGGTAGAGATGGTACTCAATGAGAATCAAGTTGAAAATGTTACTCTGGTCCCATTTAAAAGGTTACACAGAATGAGATTTCTGCCTGCTGTGGTGGGAAAGTTAAAGAATTTTGGGTGACTTGCCAAATCTTTTGATTGCAGAGAGTGTTTTTAATACACATTGCAAAGCATTTGTCTTTGCAAGGTGTAAAATGTCAAAGCTCAGACTCCTTTTTCAGGATCTGAAAAAAATACTCTCCGCAATATCATTTATCTTAAATTCCCCAGCAGTGTTAACTCTTTAATCTTGGTAGCACTAGATGCATATAACTAGAGCTGCAGTTTTACCCACCTTTGCAATTCCAGAATTCTGACAAGCACTGAAATAATCTGTCTTTTCAATTAGTCAATACACGCTTGTTGAGCACCATGTATGTGCTCGGACCCCATCTAAGTAATATGGCATGTGATCAGCGCTCTCAGAAGAGGTTGTAAAGCCTACAATATTCATAGATTTTTTCTGGAAGGGTATACAAGAAACTTATAATAGTAGCCACCTATGAGGTGGCAAACAGGAGGAAAAGAATAGTTATTTTCTGCTATTTACCTTTTGATACTATACACACTTTTACAGTATGCTTCATCCTTATTTAAAAATAAAATTTAAAAATGACAACTTAAAAGACGGTTTGAGGGTGAAATTTTATGGGTAGGAAACAACTAAAGAGCAGTCTCATAGAATGTGCCAAATGTTAGCTAGTGTGATGCAGATTCCAGGCACAGGCCAAGGGAGGGAAGAATGAGGACTGGAATAACTGAGGGCGATTTATCCAGGTCTTTTACACTGCCAGTGGAATATGAATGAGATCATGGATACATGGCCTACTGCCGCCAAAATGTCCCCTTCTCATTCGGGGGAGTCCACACAGGTGACTCAAATATAAACATTCTTCTGAAATGGGCATGTGCTCTGTATGCACACAGATGGGGGTGGAGCCTCAGCAGCACTGCCTCTGTCCTTCTTGCTTCTGCATGGGGTGCATCTATGTCCTCAACGACACAAGATGCTTAAGCTAAGCCAACACTGCTGTGATTCACTCGTCCTGCAGACATCACCCCACAGATCAGGACAAGAGAGCCTTCTGGAAACTCAGCTCTATGCTACACTTTCCCCCCTCGGGTTCCAATGGTCTTTTCACAAAGCTTATCATGAAAACTATTCTTTAATTGGCTCTGCACTGTTAATCACAACTGGCCTGTTCTCTGCATACAGCTGGTCATGAAATGTATACCAGGCTGTTCTCACCAATGTTCACTCTTTCCTGACCGTCTTCTGTGAACCCCCACAGATAACTTACTGCCATGCCAACAGTTTAATGCAGAGATCGACTAGACAACTCTACCAGTCGAGTAGACCCTATGCATAATATACTTATATCCATATGTAGACTATACACATATTATACTATATGCATAATATATTCATATATAGACTATACATATATGATATTAACAGAAGATATTTGTATGTTTTCATTCACATATGAAGTATGCAATGTTAAATGCCTATTAAATTTTCAGTGGTTTCATTTTATTTTGAAACTTTTATGATAGGTACAGCCCTGAACGAACAGACCCCAGAGCAAGGGTATATTCCATGAAGTTTATTGGATGACTTAAGCCCCTCCTATGTATAAGGACGTGAATAACGAATATCTTAAAAAATATTTGAATAACAGGTTTCAGTATACATAATCCTATTATTAGCATATCCTTTGTTTTGAAACTTCTGATTGAAAAGAACCATTTGAACAGTGTACAAGGGTTCCCCTTATTCCACATCCTCACCAGCATTTGTTATCTTTTATCTTATTGATAATAGCTATTTAATAAATGTGAGGTGATAGCTCATTGTAGTTTAAATTTGCATTTTTCTGATTATTAGTGATGTTATGTTAAGCGTTTTTTCATATACCTATTAGCCATTTGCATGTCTTCTTTTGAAGAATGCTAATTTTGATCCTTTGCACACTTTTTATTGGGTTATTTGTTTTCTGGCTATTGAGTTGCTTGAGCTCCTTATTTCCTTATAAATTTTGGATACTGACCCATTATCAGATATATGATTTGCAAATATTTTCTCCCATTCTAGGTTGTCTCATCACTCTGTTGATTTTTTTTTTTTTTTTCTTGTGCGGGGGCTTTTTCTCTTGATGTAATCAATCCTGTTTGTCTATTTTTGCATTTGTTGACTATGCTTTTGAGGTCATTTCCAAAAATTCATTGCCCAGACCAATGCCATGGAACTTTAACTTTTCCCCTATGATGTTTTCTTTCATTAGTCTCACGGTTTTCAGGTCTTATGTTTAAGTCTTTATTCTATTTTGAGTTGATTTTTGTATATGGTGTGAAATAAACATCTAATTTTATTCTTTTGCATGTTGCATGTAAATATCCAGTTTTCCTAACAACATTTATTGAAAAGACTTGTACACTCTTGGTGGAAATGTAAATTAGTACAGCCATCATGGAACATTATGGAAGCTCCTCAAACAATTAAAAATAGAACTACTGTATGATGCTGCAATCCCTCTACTGGGTATGTATCCAAATGAAATGAAATCCGTATGTCAATGTGACATTTACACTCTCATGTAAGTACCATTATTCACAAAAAACAAGGCATGGAATCAACCTATGTGCTTGTTAATGGATGAATAGATAAGGAAGATGCGGTATGTATATACACACACACACAATGGAAAGCTATTCAGCCTTTAAAAAGAAGGAAATCGTGTCATTTGTGACAAAGATACACCTAGAAGATATTATTTTAAGTGAAATAAACCAGGTGTAGAAAGACAACAGTATGATCTCACTTACATGTGGTATCTAAAAAATATTGAACAAATGAGAACAGAGTAGAATGGTGGTTAGAAGAGTCTGGAAGAGGAGGGGGAAGGATTGAGAAGATGTTGGTCGAAGAATACATAATTTCAATAGTACGGGAGGAATATGTTTAAGAGATACATTGTACAACATGGTGACTACAGTTACTGTAATAACAATGTTTATTGTATACCTAAAAATTGCTCACAGAGTGTATTATAATTGTTCTCATCACAAATAAATATGTGAGGTAATACATATATTAATTAGCTTGATTTAGCCACTCCATAATTTATACATATTTTATTTATTTATCTATTTTTTTTAAAAGAATGACCAGTAAGGGGATCTTAACCCTTGACTTAGTGTTGTTAGCACCACACTCTCCCAAGTGAGCTAACCGGCCATCCCTATATAGAGATCTGAACCTGTGTCCTTGGTGTTATCAGCACTACACTCTCCCAAATGACCCACCAGCAGGGCCCCCATAATGTAAACATAGTTTAAAATATCATGTTGTATACCATAAATATATACAATTTTTATTTGTCAATTAAAAATAAATAAAAAGAAGAAAGGACTTTTGAGTCTGACATGTCATAATTAGATAATGGAAGAATATTTATTTTCTACCTTTGCAGAAACGCCTAGGTAGATCTAAACCCTGAACAGCTTTGTAAATTATGTAGTAAATGTTCTTTGCTGAAGTCCTTACAAGGACTGAGTCAGGAAGTGTTGGGTATAAATGGGCAGTTGCCATGAAAGATGTAACCTGAAGATTTACAGAGAGAATGAAAATTTACATCCTTAGCGTGTGTTTTGTTGATGGCTTGTAATAGTCTCTTAGAAGGTTTACCTTGCATGTCTGGTACCTACAGAACAAATAGCTTCAGCTTGCACTGACCTTGAGATCATTATGAATTATTTTAACAGGGAAAACCTTCAGAAAATATCTCTAATGTATTAGATACCACCCTGCTAAATGCAGCATCTGGAATAAAGGTCCTCTCTATCTGTCTGTTTACTGTGTGCTGGAGACATGCCAGGCTACGAAAGCCAGCATGAATATGTAGATTGTTTTGCCTTTGAACAAGTTGGTTCCCAAGTTTGGAATTCTTTTTCATTAATATTTGCAATAACCTGTAAATTTTAGAAGGATAAGAAGCAGGAAGTTATTCAAATATTTGATGTAATGTTACATATGGAATTATTATAGGCAACTTCTTAAGAAGGACTAATTGACAGGGTAAAACAAATTTATAACTTTATAAATAACTCTTTTAAAGGCATTCAGAAAAATAATAAACAAACAAGTTTATTTCCTCTGTGTACATGGCATTGCCTGAGTACAGTCAGCTCTTTCTCTCTGTGGCTACTGCATGCTTGGATTCAACCAACCTTGGATCAAAAATTTTTTAAAAAAATTGCATCTGTAATGAACATGTACAGACTTTCTTTTTCCTTGTCATTATTCCATAAACAATACAGTATAACAACTATTTACATAGTATTTACATTGTGTTAGGTATTACAAGTAATCTAGAGATGATTTAAAGTACATGGGAGGATGTGCCTAGGTTATGCACAACTACTATATATACATATGCATACACACACAAACGTACACTAAATAAGAGAAAAAGTATCCAGTTCCTCACTGGCCGATGCCAATTGAAACAAAAAGCTCAAGAGAGGTGCTGAGAACATCAGGTTCAGCAGGAGCATGACAGGCAGGAAGGA
>NW_007742681.1:9358-13111 GCF_000696425.1 Galeopterus variegatus
AAAAGCTCAAGAGAGGTGCTGAGAACATCAGGTTCAGCAGGAGCATGACAGGCAGGAAGGACTGGACTGGTGTGGAAAAGAGGATAACAGAAAGAGAGAAGAAAACAAACACTGTGTGATGTGAAGTTCGAGAACTAAATGCACCCATTTCCCTCAGGGAAGATGTCTCTATGTCTTCCATTCAGTCTTAGAATCCTCATTTTCTCATGTTTTGTTCATTAAAAAAGCTTGATTTTACTGTGCAGTAGCTTTTTAATTTAATATAATCCCATTTGTTTATTTTTCCTATAGTTGCCTGTGCTATTTGGGTCCTATTCATGAAGTCTGTACCACTCCTACTTCCTGGAGTGTTTCCCCTATGTTTTCTTTAAGGAGTTTTTTTGTTTCGGGATGTATATTTAATTCTTTAATCCATTTTGAGTTGATTTTGGTATGTGGTGAAAGGTACGGGTCTAGTTTCATTCTCCTGCATGTGAGTATCCAATTTTCCCAGCACCACTTGTTGAAAAGGCAGTTTCTTCCCCAGTATGTAGATCTGCTGCCTTTGTTAAAGATCAGATGGCAGTAGGCATATGGATTGATTTCTGGGTTCTCTATTCTATTCCATTGATCCAGGACTTAGAGAAAATTATATTAAGTGAAACAAGTCAGGCACAGAAAGAGAAATACTACATGTTCTCACTTATTTGCAGGAGCTAAAAACAAATAAATAAATAAACACACAAACAAATCAGAGGGAGGGGGGGAGAAGACAGAATAACCACAAAAACTCCTTGAACTATTTAAGTCAAGTGAACAGATATGATGTGGGACTGGAAGGGGAGGGGGTGGAAAGGAATGGGTAGAGGGGCATGAAAATCAACTACAATGCATATTGAGAAGTAAAATAAATAAAAACATTTTTTTTTAAAAAAAGACCCAGAATAAGAAATAAATAAAATGAAATAAAAAAGCTTGATTATCTTCTTTGTAGAGAATCTAAGAGAAAGGATGATGCTAGAGACAGGCACAATAACAACTACAAGAAGTGGCTACTAGAAGAGTTATTGACAGAAAAAAGGCAGCAAAACTGTTAAAACCAGATGAGAAAACTTGGAAAACCAGGTAGTCTGGACCACGTGTGGGGCTAAGGAAAGATGGGCCACCTAACGACGTGCCAGGCACTTTTATTTCCACTTAAGAGAATGTGCTGCGATTCAGTGTTATGGAGCATTGCTTCTCTGTTTTCAGTGCCCTTCTTAGGCTGCTGTAGAGGATGCAAAACTTCCTATCACCACACTAATCCCTTGGGACTGGAGTGAGTGAAGCCATCTGAAAGGAAGATATGCCTTACCTTCTGATGGAGAGGAATCTAATTAGCATATAATTCCTGCTTACTTGTGAGAATCCAAATGTACTTTGAGACCATAGTAAACATGAACCAAATTTTTAAAAAGAAATATCTTGACCAAATCTTTACAGCATCCAAAGAATCAAATCAGTAGAAAAGACCTATGACATTGCATTTAAAAAAAAAAGATTTTTACTTAACTGATGGAAATGCATCAGTGGTTTTGTTCCTATGTAGACAGGCAAAAAATATTTATTGAACACCCATTGCATTCACATGAAATTGCTTGAAAGTATAAGATAACCTACACTTTTATGCTAAAGTTGCTACAAAAAGAACATAGTCCATCTAACTAAGCAATGAAAACATTCCATGTGAGGAAGAAGCAAACAAGAATGAGTAGATTTTTAGGGAAGAAGCAGTCATTTCCAGGTGAGGCAAATAGAAAATGCTTCCTGGATATACTGATGTTTGAAGTTGGCCTTAAAAGATTAGTAGTTATGGGAACAAGAATATACCACATTTTTCAATTGTAACATACACATTTTTGGGTTTTTAGCATTTAACATTAACCAGATCCATATGTACATGACTATTGAATGTGGATGTACATTTAACTCAGTAAATGTATTTCTGTCTCCCATCAGCCTTGAAAAGCCATACTTAAGTTGATTCAGCATTTAAACACCAATTATATTTCATAATTGAGGAAAATTAGCATGTTCATAGGATAGTGGGGCAGGGACATCCCAGAGTAAAGATGAGAGTAGTAAAAATGACAACATATTAAAAAACAGATTTGCTGGAGGGGTGGGTGACAAATAGCTTGAATTTTTTTGCCATGTGACCTGAGCACAGTGACCTAACCTCTCTGTACTTTTGGTTAATTATCCATGAGACAGTGCTTGGGGGGGAAAACATGATTATAAAGAGTTTGGTTGATATATTATTGTATATAAATGAGTAATAAGAATAAGGAAATATATGTAATTAGATATTGATTAAGTTATAGAGCCATAATTAAAGATTTATCTACTTTTATCTGACCTTATAGAAGTTGTAGATTTCTATTTGCACTTGACTTCAATTTTCCTTGTGAACATACATAGAGTTGTACCAGTAAATAAAAGAAAGAGATCTTACCAGGATGATGAAGAATGGATCAGCTAGTAAGCCAAGGTAAAAGGCATCAAGGCTCAGCCAAATGACAAAGTAAAGAATAACAGATTCAACTTTCCTTGAAATAGAGATAGTTACACAATGAATATGATGGCTCTTTCATTCTGGAGCCAGGCAGGAGTTGGCAGGGCCATACTTTGATAAAATGTCTGTGGATTCACCTGATAATAAGTCTATCCTGAGCTCTTTGAGATAGGAAAAAGGAAAGTGCTAGCGGAGATTAATGGGTAACGCAGCTGCCGCCAGCCATGGACAGCCATGAATGCATGTGAGTCACCAAAAGGAAATGGCAGGAAAGGGCCAGGAAAGGTGTGAACCAACGTGGGCTTAGTCTGAAATCCCATCTCATAGAGAAGGCAGCCTGATACCTTAACTATCACATTTGCCAATCCTCTCTTATCATTTTTAATCTGCCACCCACCAATCTGGAGTTAATATGTGCAGTTCTTGTAGCTGAGTATACCCAAGCATTGATGTACACTGTATAGAACCCATGCTGGCTCATCTCCCATTCACTACTCACTTTATTATCTCAACTTGATAGTACATATTTTCTATACACTTATATTATCTTGTGACATTTTTATGTTGTTCCCTTGTATTGTTATTTAAATCATTAACACATCAGGACCTTAAAATCATAGCAGAGGTAAAAGACCCGTAGAGGGAGCATTACATATCATATTCATTTTTATACTCTGCAGGAAACAAGGGAAAGGGGGTGTTTCATAAATATTTATTTAAAGATTGAAAGAATGAATACATTAATTAATATATTTTATTCACCACCATGTAGCATTGTAGTAAACCGCTGCATGTGTCATCTCCTATGAGGGACTACTACATGGAGACAGAGAGGGAGGCTGTCCTCCCCGGCTCTGGCCAGAGCCTGTGTTTGTGGATGCTTCATAAGCACTTCACATTGTAGCTGTTTTTGTTATATCTTCATAACGAAGTTACAAATATTTAAACAGTATCCATATTAACTCCTAATAAATTCAACCTGTAAGCTTGGTGATTGGATGTTGCAATGCCCAGAAATGGAGGTCTTTTATGGATGTTTTGGATTTATTGACTCTGTGACTGATTATTTATATTTTGCTTATTTTCACATTACTGCTTTAAAATAGGAAATAGCTTTTATTGGTGTAGGGCTTCTCTCTCTCTCTCTCTCTCTCTCTCTCACACACACACACACACACACACACACACACGTTGCATTTCACCAGAGCCCTATGATAGAA
>NW_007742681.1:13329-17619 GCF_000696425.1 Galeopterus variegatus
TTTTAAAATAGGAAATAGCTTTTATTGGTGTAGGGCTTCTCTCTCTCTCTCTCTCTCTCTCTCTCACACACACACACACACACACACACACACACGTTGCATTTCACCAGAGCCCTATGATAGAACCTAGAAAACAGGGAATATCCCCACTCCTTTATGTTCCAGAAAATGGCTTAGTGCGAAGAACCACCCTGCATTATATGACTTAGATAAGACTCATGGACAATTCACACACATACACATGCACACACATGCATATATCATATATGTAAACATATATGTACGTATATATACCTACGATGTAAAATTCATATGATACAAAAAATGAAGAACTTTTTGCAAAAACAGCAAATGTCCTAAAAATAACCACCAAATATTAGGGGAATATTTTACATTATATATGGAGCAATGAAGGGAGGAAGACAAGAAAGGAGAAAGGGAGGGAGAAAGGAAGAGGTAGAGACAGAGAGAGAGAGAGGGAGGGAATAGACTAGACAGTACTTATTTTATTAATTTGAGTACTTATATATGTGTGTAATTTTTCAATGAGAAGTATTCAATCTCATTTTACATGGATATAGCTAAAGACAAAGTACAACTGAAATTGTAAGAATAGCTGAATTGAAAGAAAAAAACACGATAAAAGAGATGGTCTTGTTCTAAAAGATTCTGTTAAGAAAAGCAGAGTTAAACTGCATGTTTCAATTTGTGACAGTACCGATTTGCTCCATGCCCAGAAAGAAAAGGGCACTAGTATTCTCCCTCTCACCACGCCTCCCCTAACCCACTTCTACGTATCAATGTAAATTTTAATTTTGATTATACTTATTAAAATTTAGGATAATTATTTTAAAAAATTTAAAAATTCATCTCATTTTGAATATATCGTATCTCTTAATTTGATGGAATTTATATTTAGGGCACTTCATTGTCATTTTAGTTTTCAAGATGGGCTCATGAGTATTTAACTCTCTGAGTTTCTTCATGTTTGAAAACTGCCTGTTTCTTTCCTACTTAACTAGATCTTGACACATGATATTACTATAGCACTGTGCAATCATATAATGTTATTATAATATTGTGTGTGTGTTGTGTACTGCGTGTGGACTTCTTTAGTCTTTCCCATAATACCTGAGATCTGGGTGCTTTTCTCACTTAGTTATAATTTAAGATTTGGGTATATGTTTTCTTCTGTATTTTTTTTATATGTATATCTTGAGGACATGTCTAGGGAAAGGTATGAGTTCAGATAAAGTGGTCTTCTGTATGCTCTTCGGGGCATTAAGACCTGCAGGGAAAAAAAAAAAAAAAAAGAAGAAGTTCACCAGTGGCAGTGAGCTAGCTAAAAATCTTCACTGTTTTCTTTCTAGCCCTGGCCCCATTCTAGACAGCTGGGCCAGTAATTTTACCAGCAGCATTCCCCTGTTCAACTCTTCATCTGCCTTTGAAACACTATCACTTCTGACTGGTGTCACCTGTCCTGCACGCCACCTAGTTACTGGGTACTCACCATTTCTGTAGAGTTTTTTTTTTTTTTTCCCCATTGAATGTGAAGCCAGAACATTCGTTTCCATCAGAGACGCAGCCCTGTTACTTACGTCCTCTAGTTTGCCCTGTAGTTCCAAAATATGCCAGTTAAAAGAGGGAAAGTATTAGGATATAGTAGATTTGCTCCATATATGAGGACATTCATGAGAATTGTCAAAATTGCTACTTTTACTCTATTCGAGAATCTTCTATTTTTTTCCTTTTCTCAACTTTGGGAATTATGTGACATTTGGCTGTGTCCCTTATTTAGGGGTAGATGTGAGAGAATTTCTCTGCTGCTTTTGACCATATTTTGGGTCAGTATTTTAACCATCACCTTCAAGAGTCTCCTCAATTGTCTCTGGATCCCTAGGTGTGTCATGAATGTCCACCTGGAAAGTACTTTCATGCTTTCATGTTAGCCTCTGGTGAAGCCTGTTTTTTGAAGGATCCATTGGGGTAATGAATGCCATACTGCTGTCACTACTACCAGCACAACTAGGTTACACCCAGTCCTCACAGCCACTCCGCATGCTTGTGGAACTTTGTCTCTGTGGACCTAAAGCACTGTAGTTTATTGTTGGAGTCTCACAAAATCCTTGATCAAATCAATGTTTTGCGCTTTGTTTGTAGCCTAGTTTGTCCCAGCACTCAGACCTGGTCCATGGGGCTGGGTAGGAGGAACAGACCATATTTCCACATTTTCCAACTTTATTTCTCCATATCCTTATAAACCCAACAGAGGATGGAGAGGACAGGGAGCAGACGTCAGTCCACCAATTCCTTAGAAAGAGACCTAAATCTCAGTTTAGGCTTCTCTGAGATTCTCTCATAACTACGTTTAAATGATTTATATATTAGGGTGTGTTTGTGTGCATATGTTAAAATTAATGTGTGCAGTTTTACAGGCTTTGCATAAACCCATATTTATTTATGTAGCACGAATTTCTTAAAATGATAAATAGAAATACAAAATTCTTGGATTTCTTTTTTTACCTTTTTGTCTTTTTTCGTGACTGGTAACGGGATCGCAACCCTCGGTGTTGCGCCCGCACCGCGCTCAACCAGTGAGCTGACAGGTCTCTATATGGGATCCGAACCCTCGGCGGGAGCGCTGCCACGTTCCCAAGCACCGCACTCTACCGAGTGCGCCACCGGGCCGGCCCTTGGACTTTTTTTTTCCCCAAAAAGTCCTAAAGCCTCATATTGACAAAAAAAAAAAATACCTGTGTCAACATCACAGTCTTGCTACAGTGGTTATCTTTTTTAATTGTTTTAATACTAACAAATTTGATGGATTGAAAATCAACATTGTTCATTTAGTATTTCTTTGCTTACTAGTGAGGTTGAGTATTATTACATATGCTTATTGGATAGTCATATGTCTGACTCTGTCCTTTGNCATATTTATTTATGTAGCACGAATTTCTTAAAATGATAAATAGAAATACAAAATTCTTGGACTTCTTTTTTTTTCCCTTTTTGTCTTTTTTCGTGACTGGTAACGGGATCGCAAACCTCAGTGTTGCGCCCGCACCGCGCTCAACCAGTGAGCTGACAGGTCTCTATATGGGATCCGAACCCTCGGCGGGAGCGCTGCCACACTCCCAAGCGCCGCACTCTACCGAGTGCGCCACCGGGCCGGCCCTTGGACTTTTTTTTTTCCCTAAAAAGTCCTAAAGCTTCATATTGACAAAAAAATACCTGTGTCAACATCACAGTCTTGCTACAGTGGTTATCTTTTTTAATTGTTTTAATATTAGCCAATTTGATGGATTGAAAATCAACATCGTTCATTTAGTATTTCTTTGCTTACTTGTGAGGTTGAGTATTATTACATATGCTTATTGGATAGTCATATGTCTGACTCTGTCCTTTGTCAAAGATTTTGTTGGTATGCTTTTCTTTTTCTTACCTATTTATTTAAAACTTTCAATCTATCTATCTATCTTTTGCTCATTAGGAAAAGTGAGCATGCACATTGGGTAACTTTTTTACATAGATTAGTCTTTATGCTCCTCCTTTACATTACCCTTATCCCAATGGCCTTGGCCTTTCATGTTTTGTCTTGATCTCTACTCTTAAATCTGTGACTTTGACTTTGAAACTATGACTTGCCTCTCACCTGATGTATTCCTGGACATTAGATGCAATTTCCATGCTATGGTCAGAAGTTTTCTTTTTTGTGTTAATATCTCTGTTCTAAATCACGGCTTTTGTTTTTCTCTGGGTCAATAACCTTTGGGAAGATCACTTTTCTATTTTATCTCTTCTTCCACCTCTGTAATTTCATCCAATATTAAGTCCCATCCCACAGCCCATTTCCTCTCTTCATTCTCTTGTTTTCTAGACAGAATCTGATGTATAACATTTACATAAGCAAGTGAATCAGTGTAATATATTGTGCTCTCTTCCTATATGTATGAAAATTATAGAAACAATGCAATTTCAGGAATTTTAGAACTATAGATGTATAATCTACAATGCTGTAGACTTTCAGTACAGTAATTTTTTTAAAAAGTGAATTAGAAATTTTCTAAGATAAATTGGCGATTTCTCCTGCTGTGGTCACTCCCAACAATTTGTGCATGCTGGAAGCCAAGAATCATCCCTTTAAAAATAATAGTCATAGGAGACACACTGTCTTCTATTGTATGTAATTTCAATGAATTATTTCATATAATAACATTGGAAAATGATAAAAATGTTGCATGGCCCCTGTCTCTGGTGCACTGCCCTATCCACATCCATATTGCCTTATAA
>NW_007742681.1:17762-20968 GCF_000696425.1 Galeopterus variegatus
ATAAAATGGCAAATGGCTTATTTGCTTTTTGGTTTGTGTATGTGCTGGATGAGTTGACACACTCTTGAATTTCATCTATTTTCAATCAAATGCTCAACATAAACTTGGCTTCTCTCAGCTGCCTGAGCCCATTACTAAGTTATATATTCCCTTTTCATTGCTCCATCACAGTACTATAGATTTGAATGACATGAGTCATCTGTGGTTTCACTTATGAAAGGTTCTATAGCAACTTAAGATATTGTTTTCAGATTGGACTGCATTGTACAACTCATATCCTAGTTCTGCCTTGACTCCCAACAGGACTTCTTAGGTAGATAACAATATATTTCAATAAAAAACATCCAATCCAAAATATTTGTACACACAGTAATTGAATGACTGCAAGTAGAAGATAATTTTCTTATTATTAATCCTGAACAGTTTAGCTCTACAGAATACCTGTACATTTCCAATATGCATTCAGTTTCATTGAATTTTTTTTCTCCCTGACGTCTGGTTATTTAATCTTCTGCCAACATTGTGTCTGTAAAGCATATTTTTTCCAGCGATGCCCACTCAGCTTTTAGACTATTGATGTTTTCATAGAGAACAGTGCATGTGTGTCAAATTACAGCTATTGATCTATGTTTGTTTGTTAATGCATTCAGTTGTTTAGACAGTGTTATGGCTTGTTTGACTGTGGATATATAAATAAAAGGAGGAAAAGGGAAAAAATACACTTTTTAATAAAAATTTCATTGTTGACTGAAAACTGTTTATTTGAAATGAAAATGCATTGAAATCAATCTTTCTTTAGATATGAGTTATCTTTATACATTTTTCAATATCAAATAGAAGTAATAGGATGTAGAGCTATAACATAAAGAATTCTATTTTTCAACAAAAATAAATTTTCTTTAACTATATTGTGTCAAATTTCCTTTGTCTTTAAAAAATGACTTTTCTATATACTACAACATATTTCTTTCTATTAAGTTAATACTGTCAAAACAAGATTTTTTTTTAATTTCCACCTAGTAAAGACTATTTGTTAAAGTTTTCAAATAAAACATCTTGAGTAATTTTATTTCTTGCCATTTTCTAGTAGTAATCTTCTCCACCTATTCTGTGCAATGTGTAGGATGTAGATGTAATTCAAATAGCTTTAAAAGTATTAATATTGGCCTTTTTTTCATCAAAACTGTCAAGAAGTAATAATACACAAATATAACACTATCTTTGTGCGATTTCAATGTGCAGCAGGCTAGAGACAGATGTAGGGAGAGGTAAAGTATGAATTATTTGAGATAATGTAAGCACGAAGGCCCATATTTAAGAAAATTCATTGCCAACCCCCCAAACATAGAGCAGGTTACAATTAAAAGCCACCACCTCATATTTGCACTCTTTGTATGCTTCACAGAGTTTCCACACCCATTAAATTAAGCAGCATGCCATTGGCAAGACCGGGGTGCTTATGTAGAGAAAGACACCCTTCAAACCCAGGGAAGAGAATTGTAAAAGGGAAATAAAGTAAATTGCTGAAGACCATATAGCTGGTTATTGTCACATTAGAACTAGACCTGGGTATCCCACACCAGACTGCTTTGGGAAAGGCTCAAGCATCCGATTTATTCTAGCAGCATGTGGGAAAAAGGTTAGGGTCACGAAGGCCTGAGCTTAAAGCTGGCCCTACCACTTCAATAAGGTTTGAACTTATACAAGCCCCTTATTCTCTCTGGTGTTACAAGACTGCACTCTAACCAACTAAGCTAACTGGCCATCCTTCTGAGCTTTTTTATGTGTGAAAAAATTCCCATTTCTTAAGGTTGTTTTAAAGATTAAATAAGAAATTATTAAAAGCTTTAAAAATATGCTAAGAATTGAGGGTATATCAATGAATAAAATATGACTCCCATTTGCCAGAAGATCACATTCTCTTGGAAGAGGAAGAAAAGTAAACCAACAACAAGTGAGTGTGTTTGTCCAATTTTTTTGTTTGTTTGTTTGTGATTTTTACTTCTCCATTTTGAACACCTATATACTCCAGTTACCCTCTTGGGAAAGGGTGCAACTTTTTGTGAGAAATAAATTTCTAGAGACCCTTCACATCTTAAATCTTCACTCAACCCTCAGATTTGATCAATTGTTTGCCCAAGAGTAAATTCTAATTGAAAATCATTTTCCTCCAGACTTTTGAAAGCATATCTGCTCGTCTTTCAGGTTCTGGTAGTGTTGGTATGAAATCTCCTGCCTTTTATTATGCAATTACTTTCTATGGGACAAATTCTTACTTGCTTACAGGATCTTCCCTTCATCTCTAGAATTCAAAATATTTTTTTCAGATGAATCCTGGCTTGGATTAAATGGGTATTTCAATTGGGAAGCCTATATCCATCCTCGGATCTGGGACATTTTATTTTATTATTACTTTGATGACTCTTTCTTAACCACCATTTCTCATTCTCCTTTCTTCTCTCTTTACTGTGTTCTCCACTGAATACTGGACTTTCTGCTTTGACCCTTTAGCTATCCTATATTTTCTTTCCTATGTTCTATGTTTTTATATATTTGTTTACTTTCTAAGAGATTTTCTCAATTTCGATTCCAACTCTCCCATCCATTTTTTATTGTATAATAATTTATTCATTTTCAAACATTCTTGCTTATTTTATCAATGTTCTTGTTTATAACATCCTATTTTGTTTTCAAAAGTGCAATATTGTCTCTCTTCCACCAAATGTAATTTTCAAAAGGCAAAGAGTATTCATCAACATATTCTGAGTACCTGGAACAGTAGCTGTCATAGATGCTTTCTGCTCCCAATTAATGTATATTTGCTGCATAAATGAATAAATGATGCTCCCTGAAGCACTTGATTATACTTTTACTGAAGTTTTTTTTCTGATTCCTGCCTTGTCTGTATTTTATTTAATTTGTCAAATTGTTTGATTGTTTTTTTTTTTCCCCTATCTTTCATGTAAGAGATTTTACTTTAAAACAAAATAAAACAAATAAATGGCCCCTTGGCTATTATCTATACTTTCAAGGGAGGCCTATACAACCTGATCAGAAACAATGCACGTTGAGTGGTGCACTTGACCACAGCATGATATGATGGGGATCTGGCTGTCTCATTCTGTTTGTCTTTGTCAATATCTGTAACTTTTTTCTCTTGGGCTGGGGAGTTTCTTTATGAAATAATACTTCAGTTTTCTGCCTAG
>NW_007742682.1:0-553 GCF_000696425.1 Galeopterus variegatus
CATACTTATATAAAACAATTGTCAATATTTATAATTGCATGTATTTGGTACCATTGTTCCTCATCTATTTCCCAATAGACTGTAAGAATGCATATTTTGCTTGTAGCATAGAGCCAGTCACATTTCAAATTCACATTAAAAATTTTGCTGAATAAATCGGAGAAGGATTAAAACAGACTATGGTCTGCTTTGACATGAAGCTATTTAAGCCTAACTACAGTAGACCTTTACTATCTGTGGCTTTGGTTGCCTGAGGTCAACAGCAATCTGAAAATAATACATGGAAAATTCCAGAAGAAAATAATTCATAAGTTTTAAATTGCACGCTTTTGTGAGAAGCATCATGAAATCTCATGCCATCCTGTTCCTTCCTGACGGATGTGAATCATCCCTTTGTCAAGCATAACCTTTCTGTAGATGCTCCCTGCCCATTAGTAATCGGCATCACCTGCTCCTGATATTCAACATCATCATCGTCATGGCTCAAAGATCCAAGGTCCCCTAAGCCAGATGATCCTCCTTCTGAGCAGTCAATGGCAGCCTAATGCCGGGT
>NW_007742682.1:1186-12567 GCF_000696425.1 Galeopterus variegatus
ATTGTTATAATTGCTCTATATTATTGCTAGCTATTGTTAATGTCTTACTCTGCCCAATTTAAAAATTGCACTTTATCATAGGTATGTATGTCTAGGAAAAAATATGGCACAGTATACATAGGGCTGAGTACTATTCATAGTTTCAGGCATCCACTGGTGGTCTTTGAACATATCCCTCCATGGATAAGGAGGGGCTACAGTATTTTAGAAAACATTGGGCATCCTACGTGGTCCCTTGGAGTTTGGCTGAGTTCACTGAATGGCAATGTGTGGCCAGAAATTAAAGTTGGTAAAAAGTCTATTGTAACTTTAACTTCCCATTGGTCCTTTTACATCTGTCTACTTACAGTGTCCCCTGAGATGTCACTGTAATCTACTTCCATCCCCCTTGCCCAAAGCAAGGTATGTCTGTGGCCTATAGCAGCAATAAGATGGTCTTGATTCTCCTTTTTGTAATTCTACCAAGAAGTACTGCAACGTGTAGCTTGCAAACCAGTGTGGGGAGGGGGACAATTGATCATTTATGACCTGGTTGGCAAATGGAAAACACACTTAATTAAACTTTAAGAGGTCACTGGCAATAGATGATTCAGAATTTTAAATTGCTTTGATAAACTTCTAGGTTTTGTTTTATTTAATTGGGTGCTGCGAGAATTTCCAAATGCTTTTTGTTTTGTTGTTGAACTCTTACTTGATTTACTGTTTCTTAGTTTTAAAAAGGGAAGCATCTGATTACAGAGAGCCAGACTGGCTGAACACTAAGCCAAACAGGAGAAGAACTGAGAAACAGAATAAAATTAATTTTTGATGCCTAACACATCATTAGTCAGTAAGGACATAACGAAGTGACTCTTTTCTTAGTCAATTCAGAAGTCCTACAGAAAAGCAATTAAGAAAAAGTACTCTTTACTTTTTTATTTGATTTTTCTGTTTTGAAATGTTCAGATCAGCGTTAAGTGAACCTCAGAAAGAACAAGTTACTTGGTTCATAGGAACGAGCCCTGCTAGAATTAAGGGTGAAATTATAGTGAATATTATAATAAAATGATATTGTATGTGTTTTAAAAGCTCTTCCCCCTTTTGAATGAGGAATAACTCAGAATGCAAAGCAAGTTTAAAACTTTCAATAAAACATAAAAATAATATAAAATATAAAATGAATGCTTCAGACCTCGTAGTTTCTTTACAATCAAATCAGGTAGTAGCTACTTAATTCCTGATATCCTCACACATGCTCCAAAACCAAGTGTCCCCGACAAGGAAAGCAAATAAAATCACGTAAAACTTATGCCAATAGCATAAATAGAAGTCAAGAATACAACTTGAGTTTATATCTACTAGGAAAAATAAAATAAAATCATTTCAAACCCAGAGCCCAGGCGGAAGGGAGATTAGGATGAGATTGTTTGAAAATCGGGAACATGCAGCAGGATAACGGTGGTACCTGAACACAGATAAATTTCCCTTTGAAAAATTAGGTCCCATCCTGAGCGTGAAAATATTAGAAACAGGTATGAGACAAGAAGGATCAGAATACTGGCTACTGAGAATTCGTATAAAGGGATATGCAAGTGTGGGACTAGAGGTTAAGGCACTGCTTCTGAAGGAAAAGAAGCAAATTGGACGGTGGTGGACATCCCCTGGACTTTCGGAAATGAAGAAAAGGAATAAGACAAGTGGAGGAGATACAGGTCTTAAAGAAACATAAGAATAATGCAGTCAAAATATACAGCTTTTCTTACTTGTGTCAATCATTAAACCATACTTCGCTATTGCAATTATAGTCTAACTCTAGAAAATAGGAAACAAAAGAAAGTTAATGATAATTATGGGGTTTTGACATATTGACATGCCAGTACAAAAGAGCATAAATATCATTGAGATCTTGGATTGTAAATATAATTTTCTGCTGAAAAGAAACAAGGCTAGTTGCAGATATAGCTGATTTGTAGGAAAAGGCCAGAGAAAGTACAAGGTGGACCAGAAAGTAAGGAAGTGCTGAAACACATATTGATCCCTGAACAGGAACTATACGAGGCTGCCCACTCTCAGCACTCCTATTCAACATTGTGATGTAAGTACTAGCCAGAGCAATCAGAGAAGAGAAGAAAATAAAGTGCACCCAGATTGGAAAACATGAATTCAAACAGTCCCTGTTTGTGGATGACATGATCCTATGTATTGAACAGCCTAAAGTCTCTACTGAAAAACTCTTAGAGTTGATACATGATTTCAACAAAGTTGCAGGATAAAAAAATCAACACACAAAAATCAGTAGCATTTCTATACTCCAACAGTGAACATGCAGAAAGAAAATCAGGAAAGCTAGCCCACTTACAATAGCCATCCCAAATTAAAATACTTAGGAATAAAGTTAACCAAGGGTGTGAAAAATCTCTATGAAGAGAAATCCAAACTGCTGTTGATAGAAATTTAAGAGCACAGAAGAAGATGGAAAGATATCCCATGCTGTTGGATCAGAGGAATTAACACTGTGGAAATGTCCATATTACTCAAAGTGGTCTACAGATTCAATGCAATCCCAATCAAAATTCCAATCCCGGGCCGCCCCGTGGCTCACTCGGGAGAGTGCGGTGCTGATAACACCAAGTCCCCGGGTTCGGATCCCATGTAGGGATGGCCGGTTTGCTCACTGGCTGAGCGTGGTGCTGACAACACCAAGTCAAGGGTTAAGATCCCCTTACCGGTCATCTTTAAAAAAAAAAAAATACAATCTCATTTTTCTCAGAAATGGAAGAAACTATCCAGACATTTATATGGAATAAGAAAAGACCACGCATAGGCAAAGCAATCGTGAGCCAAAAAAAAAAAAAAAAGCTTGAGGCATAACACTACATGGCTTTAAACTCTACTACAAAGCTATGAAAACCAAAACAGCATGGTACTGGCATAAAAACAGACATACGGATCAATGGAATAGAATAGAGAACCCAGAAATCAACCAATACACCTACAGCCATCTGACCTTTGACAAAGTCACCAAGTCTTCACACTGGGGAAGAGACTGCCTCTTCAGCAGATGGTGCTGGGAAAACTGGGTATTCTTATATAGGAGAATGAAACTAGAACTGTACTTATCACCATATATCAAAATAAACTCAAAAAGGATTAAGTTATTAAATATATATCCTGAAACAATAAAACTCCTTGAAGAAAACATAGGGAAACACTCCAGGAAGTAGGATTGCGCACACACTTCATGAATACAACCCCAAATCACAGGCAACCAAAGCAAAAATCAACAAATGGGATTATATCAAATGAAAAAACTCTGCACAGCAAAAGAAACAACCAACAGAGTGAGAAGACAAGGAACAGAGTGGGAAAAATTATTTGCAAAATATATATCTGACAAAGGATTAATATCCAGAAAATACAAGGATCCCAAATAACCCAATTAAAAAATGGTCAAAGGAGCTGAATAGGCATTTCTCAGAGGAAGACATATGAATGGCCAACAGACACATGAAAAATGGGTCAGCATCACTCAGCCTTTGGGAAATGCAAATCAAAATCACCTTGAGATACCATCTCACTCTAGTTAGGATGGCTAATGTCTAAAAAACTTGGAATGATAAATGTTGGTGAGGTTGCAGAGAAAAAGGAACTCTCATACACTGCTGGTAGTACTGTAAAATGTTGCAGCCTTTATGGTAAATCATATGGAAGTTCATCAAACAATTACAGATACATCTACCATATGACACAGCTATTCCACCACCGGGAATATACCCAGAAGAATGGAAATCATCATGCTGAAGGTATACCTGTCCTCCCATGTTTATTACAGCACTATTTACAATAGCCAAGAGCTGGATGCAGTCCAAATGTCCATCATCAGATGAGTGGATAAGGATAAGGAAACTGTGGTATATCTACACACTGTAATACTACTCTGCTATACAAAATAATCAAATACTACCAATTGCAGCAGCATGGATGGACTTAGAGAAAATTGTATTAAGTGAAACAAGTCAGGCACAGGAAGAGCAATAACACAGGTTTTTACTTATTTGTGGGAGCTAAAAATAAATAAATGAATAAACAAACAAACAAACAAACAATTAAATGTTAGGCAGGGGAAGAAGACACAACAATCACAACAATTCCTTGAACTTATTAAGAGAAAGGAATAGATGTGATGTAGATGTGGGGGAGGGGAGGGGGGAAAGAGGAATGGGTAAAGGGGCACGAAAATCAACTACAGTGTATATGGAGAAGTTAAAATGAATAAAAAATAAAGATTTGACTTCTTTATAAACATTGCCAACTAAATATGTGTGTTTGCGAAGCTCAATACAGTTTTAAAATGACATCTCTTTTTTCAGTAATATTCATATAACAAGGATCCATGGAACCTCAATTTTAAGCAAACAATGTGTGGGCAGGTGGTAGAGAAAGAAGAAAGAAGCCACTTACTAGTTCAGTGTGTAGGGGCCTAAGAGAGTTACTTTGGCAGCAACAATGCCTGCTACAATGGAGAGAGCTGGGGAGAGGGTAAATTTGGGGGCATCATGAACAGTAAGTGAGACACTGCCAGATGTTGTATATAAGAAGTGTGCCAGAGCCCAGAAAGTACTGGAACAAGGCAAAGGTGAAGCTGAGATAAAGGGTCTGATACAGGTGGGTAGTCGTGTATTTGTTTTCATTTATTTTACTGGTGATCCCATGTCCTTCTTCATTTAGAGGATTTATTTCTAACTTCACCAGTGAAAAGTACTCACCAATTATTTCTTCAAATAAGTATTACATTTACTCCAGTCTCACCTTCTAGAAATACTCTTAGTGAACGTGGACCTTCTCATGGTATCCTTCATTTCTTTATCCTTCACGTTTTCATTTTATCTCATTATAATTTTCTGTGATTTATTTTCAGCATACTAAATTAAACTTCAGTTGTTTCTAATATGTTATTTAAACTTTCTACGGAGTTTTGAACTCCAATGAGCAAGAACATTATTTATAATTAGAATTCCTGTTTGGGACTTTCTCAATGATGCCCCTTCTTTTTTTATACGGTTCTTTTTGTTTCATTAAGTAAGACTTCCTTCTCCTGCTTCTTTAATGATATGAACCATATCACAAATTTCTTTTACTTGTTTTCTAAGATTATTCTTGTATTTCAAGTTAACCTTTGACTCAAGATAATTTTTATATCAAAATGTTCTGTAAGCTTTAGAAAACCTCCTATTTGATGGATTTTTGGACTTTCTTGTGGATTGCTCATTTTACAGTTTATAATATTGAACTTTGGACTCATTTTTATCTGGGGCTTTTTCTTTATTGGTGGTTTCATGTTCTCTGCATGTTGGAAGAGTCCCTAAACAATGGACTTGTGTTGTTTTTTTCCACACAATTAGGGAATTTAAAAATCTAAAATGAGATGTTATTTCTCACCTCAAGATGTTTTCAGGTGCTGCATAGTTCAGCTATATTAGAGCAGTGTTTCTCATACTGGAGACCTATGAATTGACAGGAAAAACATATCCTGAATCTAATGTTAACGGTGTCACTTCAGATCATTGCTTGATACCATTGCAATCCAAACAACAATCAGGGGGCCAAAAATTACATGTTCTATTTGGTTATAAATTTGCAATCCAAATGATTCAAAACATGGATAGATAATTAAGATTTTTTTAAAAAATATAAACAGAATGTAAAGGATATTCTGAGAACTTTTTAACTCTTGGCACCTTTGTCAAAGATCAGTTGGCTGTCAGTGTGTTGATTTATTTCCAGGTTTTCTATTCTGCTCCATTGGTCTATGTGTCTGTTTTTATGCTAGTACCATGCTGTTTTGGTAACTATTACTTCGTAGTGTATATTGAAGTCAGGTAGTACAATGCCTCCAGCTTTATTCTTTTTGCTTAAGATTGCTTTGGCACTTTAAGGTCTTCTGTGGTTCCACATAAACTTTAGGATTGTTTGTTTCTATTTCTATGAGGAATGTCATTGGTATTTTGATAGCGATTGCATTGAATCTGCAGTTTGCTTTAGGTAGTATAGACATTTTACCACTATAGATTCTTCCAATCTATGAACGTGAGATATCTTTCCATTTTTTGTGCTTTCTGCAATTTCTTTTATCAGTGTTTCACAGTTTTCATGGCAGAGATCTTTCACCTGTTTGGTTAAATTTATTCCTAGGTATTTTACTTTCTTTGGTAGCTATCGTAAAAGGAATTACTTTATTTCTTTTTCAGATAATTTGCTGTTTTCATATAAAAATGCTACTAATTATTGTATGTTTGTTTTGTATCCCACAACTTTATTGAATTTGTTTAGTAGTTCTAAAAGTTTCTTGGTGGAGTCCTTGGAGATTTCTCTATATAAGATCATATTGTTTGCAAACAAGTACAATTTCACTTTCTCCTTTCCAATTGGGATGACCTTTATTTCTTTCTCTTGCCTGATTGCTCTGGCTAATGCTTCCAATACTATGTTGAATAAAAGTGGTGAGAGTGGGCTTCCTTTTCTTGTTTCAGATCTTAGAAGGAAAACTTTCAGCTTTTCCCGATTATGTATGATGTTGGCTGTGGGTTCGTTATTAATAAACTTTATTATATCGATATATATTCATTTGATGCCTAACTTGTTGAGAGTTTTTTATCATGAAGGGATGTTAAATTTTATCAAATGCTTTTTCTGTATCTATTGATGTGATCAATACACATCGTTGTCCTTCATTCTGTTTTTTTGTCCTTCATTCTGTTGATGTGATGTATCATGTTAGATTTGCATATGTTGAACCATCCCTGCATCCCTGGGATGCATTCCACTTGATCAGGGTGGGTAATCTTTTCGATGTGCTGCGAGATGTGGTTTGCAAGTGCTTTGTTGAAGATTTTTGCCTCAGTGTTCATCAGGGATATTAGCCTGTAGCTTTTGTTGTTGTTGTGTCCTAGTCTGGTTTTGGTAATGCTGGCTTCTTAGAATGAGTTGGAAATAATTCTGTCCACTTCAATTTTTTTGGAATCATTTTTGAAGAATTTTTACTAGTTCTTTTTTTGGTAGAATTTAGTGTTAAAGCCAGTTGTTCCCAGTTTGTTTTGATCAGAGACTTTTCATCACTGATTCAGTATTGTTACTTATTACTGATTTGTTCAGATTTTCTATTTCCTCATGATTAAATTTTTATAAGTTATGAGTGTCCAGGAATTTATTCATGTATTCCAGGTTTTCAATTTGTTGGGATATAGTAGTTCATAATAGTCTCTAACTATCCTTTGTTTTTCTGTGCTGTCAATTGTAATAGCTCATTTTTCATCTCTTCTATTAATTTGATTATTCTCTCTTTTTTCCTAAGGAGACTGACTAAAGATTTGTAAATTTTATCTTTTCAAAAATCCAACTTTTATTTGTAGATCTTTGGTATTGTCTTTTTAGTCTAAATTTCATTTACATCTTCTCTGATCTTTATTATTTCTTTCCTTCTATGTGTTTTATGTTCAGTTTGTTCATGTTTTCTAGTTCCTTATGTTGCAAGACAAGGTCATTTATTTGAGATCTTTTCAGTTTTTGATGTGGGTGTCAATTGCTATATACGTTCCTGTTAGTACTGCTCTGACTGTATCCCATAGAATTTGGTATGTTGTGTTTTTATTATCATTTGTCTCTAGACATTTTCCAGTTTCCTTTTTAATTTCTTCCTTGACCCAGTAGTTGTTCAGGAGCATGTTATTTGAATTCCATGTATTCCTATAGCTTTACAAGTTCTTTTTGCTATTGATTTTCAGTTTCACTGCATTGTGGTCACAAAAAAAAGTTGATATGATTTCAATTATCTAAAAAGGTGTTGAGACCTGTTTTATGATCTACCATTTGATCTATCCTGAAGAATATTCCGTTTGCTATTGGGAACAATGTGTATTCTGCCATTGTTGGGTGGAATGATCTGAAGGCTCATGATATCTAGGATGATGTTTAACTCCACTGTTTCTTTTTTATATTTTTTCTTGAGGATTTGTGCATTGTCAAAAAGGGGTGATAAAGTTTTATACTATTGTTGTATTAGAGACTATTTCTCTCTTTAGGTCTATCAGTACTTGCTGTGTATATTTAGGTATGCTGATGTTGGGTGCATATATATTTTCAACTGTTATATCCTCTTGATGGATTGATTCCTTTATCATCATATAATGACCTTTCTTATCTCTTTTTACAGGCTTTGATTTGAAGTCAGCTTTATCTGATATAAGTATAGCTACTCCAGCTCTATTTTGCTTTCCATTGGCATGGAATTATTTTTTCTATTCCTTCACTTTCAATCCATGTATGTCTTTAGTGGTGAAGTGATTTTCCTGCAAGCAACACATTGATGGATCATGTTTCTCTTATCCATGCAGACACTCTATGTCTTTTCCATGGAGAAATTAATTCATTTCCATTTAAGGTAATTATTCATAAGTAATGTCTACCTACTGCCATTTTGTTATCAATTTTCTAGTTTTCCTGTAATGCTTTATTTTTTTTTCTCTCCCTTCCTGGTTTCCTTGGTGATTAGGAAATTTTCTCTAGTAGGATGTTTTGATTGCTTGCTTATATTTGGTGGGTATCTCATAGGTTTTCACTTTTTGGTTAGAAAAAAAAATCCTGTGTTTGTGATAACTTATTTTAAGCTAATAGCATCTTAATGTTGATAGTAACAATAGGAAAGGAAACAAAAAACAGAGAAAAAATACAAATATAAAAAAGTCCTCTGCCCTTTATCTTCATTCCCCACATTTAGATTTTTGCTGTTCTACTTTACATGTTTTTATACTGCCTAACTCTGACATATAAAAGTACTTATTATTTTTACTAATTATCTTTTAGTCTTCCTCCAAGAGACATAAGTGCTTTACAATTTACATTTTCAGTATTAGAATATTTGGACTTTGTCTACATGCTTACTCTCACCAGTTAAGTTTTCTACCTTCACAGGTTCTCTTGTTGCACCTTAGTGCCTCTTTCTTTCAGTCTGAACAACTCTCTTTAGCATTTCTTGTAAGGCAGGTCTAGTAGTGATAAATTCTCTCAGCTTTTGTTTGTCTTGGAAAATCTTTATCTCTCCTTCAATTCTGAAGGAATGTTCTGCTAGGTACAGTATTCTAGGTTGACAGTTTCCTTCAGCAATTTGAATATATTATCTCATTTTCTCTTGCCTTGTAAAATTTCTGCTGAGAAGTCTGAAGCAGTGGCTGTGACCACAGCATCAGAGTATATAACCAATTTTTTTAATAGCTCTGAAAAGATGGGTACAAACAAAGTCAGACACTGAAGACTGAAATAAATAAAGTTTGTCAATGTGCAGACATTGATCCATGTCCACAAACATCAAGAATGTTCATGGAACCATGACCTCATCAAAGAGACAAAAAGGCATCAGAGTCTGACCCTAAATTGGTGGAGATGCGTGGCCTCTCATAATAGAGAATTCAAAGTCGCTGCTCTGAGTAAACCCAAGGAGCTTTAAGAAAACAGAGAATTAATTCAGTAGTTTATCAGAGAAGCTTAATTTAAAAAGTAGAAATAATTTTTTAAAAAATCAAACAGCTATAGTGCACCGCTTGGGAAGTGCGGCGGCACTCCCGCCGAGGGTTCGGATCCCACATACAGACCGGTTCCCGCTCACTGGCTGAGTAAGGCGCGGGAGCGACACCGAGGGTTGCGATCCCATTGCTGGTCCCGGTCCGGTACGGGGGCGACAATGAGGGTTGCGATCTGTTGCCGGACACAGAAAAAGACAAAAAGGAAAAAAAAAAAAAATCAAACAGAAATTCTGGAATCCAAAAATCCAGTAAACCAAATTACAAGTGCAATAGAGGCCATCCACAGAAGAACTGATCAAGCAGAAGAAAGAATTAGCAAGCTCAAGGACAGGCTATTTGAAATTATACTGGTGGAGAGGAGAAAAGGATAAAAAGATACTGCTATCATTTCTTAAACTTTATTTTTCATTGTACATATTTATGGAGTACTATTCGTTGTTTTAATACATGATAAACTGTATAATGGTCTATTCAGGACAGTTAGCATATCTCACACTTACACATTTATCAATTCTTTGTGGTTATTACATTCTAGATCCTCTTTTCCAGCTCCCAAGAAATATACAATAAAATACTATTAGCTATTGTCACCCTAGGGAACCAGAATGAATTCTTCTTATGTAACTGTAACTTTGTAACTTTTTCTCATTCTACCAACCTTTCCCCACACCCTTCTCCCCTCCCTTTCTCTGCTTCTGGTAACCACTATTCTACTCTCTGTTTCACCCTTTTTAAATTTATTTTCTGTAATTGACCCACGATAATAGTATATATTTGTGGAATAAAATATGATATAAAATTTGGGTACATTCATACTGTGTACAATGATCATATCAGGGTGCTTAGTATATCCATCACCTCAAACATTTGTCAGTAGTTTGTGTTAGGAACATTCAACATCACCTTGACTGGCTACTCAAAGATACACATTAATGTTAGTCTCTCTATATTACTATAAAATCCTAGATCTCATTCTTCATACCTCTCTAATAATGTGTAAAGAAAATGTGGTATATATAATATACAATGGAATAGTGTTCATCTATAAAAAAGAACGAAATTCTGCCATTTGCAGCAACCTTGATGATCTTGGGGAAAATTATGTTAAGTGAAATGAGCCAGGCACAGAGAGAGAAATACCACATGTTCTCACTTACATGTGAAATCTAAAAAAGTTGATCTCATAGAAGTAGAGAATAGAATAGTGGTTACCAGAGATTAGTGGGGGAAATGGGAATGGGGATGAGGAGCGAGTGATCAGTAAATACTGCTATAGTTTGGACGTCACTCCAAAACTCATATTGAAGCTTGATTCCCAATGCAACAGGGTTAAAAGAGCAGAAAATCTGACTATGTATTTGAAACGTGGGGTTTAGGGGAGGTAATTGATTCAAAAGAGCTCTGACCTCATGAATGGATTAATCCATTCATGGATTTATGGGTTAATGAATAAATGGACGGTCGCAAGAGCGATTAGCTAAGGCAGGTGTAGGACCAAGTCTACAGGAATTATGTGACAGTGTCAAAAGAGCAAATATTTGAGCCATAAAGGTTAAAGCGGATCTTAAGAATGCCAAAGTGGTAGAATCTTATTGAAAGTGATAATAACAGAAAAGTTACCAAACGTAGAGAAAAATGCAAACATCCAGATAAAGGAAGATTAAAGGTCAACAATCCGATCCAACTCAGATAACTCTACCTCAAAATATATTAAAATCAAGCTCACAAAGATCAAAAACGAGGAGAAGATCCTGAAAGAAGCAAAGGAAAAAATAAATAACACATAAGGGAGGCCCAATTTGTCTGGATTATTTGATTTTTGTTGGT
>NW_007742682.1:13328-17397 GCF_000696425.1 Galeopterus variegatus
GATAACTCTACCTCAAAATATATTAAAATCAAGCTCACAAAGATCAAAAACGAGGAGAAGATCCTGAAAGAAGCAAAGGAAAAAATAAATAACACATAAGGGAGGCCCAATTTGTCTGGATTATTTGATTTTTGTTGGTGAGTTGTAAAAGTGTCTTTTAAATTCTGGATATTAATACTTTATCATATATATGGCTTGCAAATATTTCTCACAATCCTATAGTTTTCTCTCTATTCTATTTTTTATGTTAATTTAAATATGGTGAAAATTATACTACCAATAATTTAATCAGCTTCAATATACTACCAAAGTCATCCTGCAAAATTCAGTATCACTTCCAAGTCTTAATTTGTAAATGATTGGAACTGCGTTTTTTTTCTTTTTTTTTTTTTTTTAACACAATATAGAACATCATCTTTAAACAAACAAGTAATGTTACAATTAATGTTAGGATTTCACTAGAGTTCATATTTAATTAGAAGCATTAATAGGGTGCTAGATATGAGTGAACTACTATACAATGTTTACTAGGGAACTTCTACCTGAGAATCAATACATACATTTCAGAATGATTAAAGAGTTAAAAGCATACATATTAAAAATAAATAAAAATACATGAATATCTTATTTCTAAATGTGGAATTACATTTTATGTATATGAACAACAGAAGAAATAATGAAAAAGATGATAGATATATGTTTTAAGGTTTTGGATTCTCCCATATTGCCCACAATCCAAAGACTTCCCATGGCAAGGGCCATCCACTGGCTCCTATCGATGACTCACCGGTCTCTGACTAAATCCTTTTTTTCAGCTGTTGTGGCTCCTTGCTCCTATATGGGCCCAAGGGAAGCCTTTTGGTACACTTGCTGGCCTGGGAGCCAGTAAGGCCCTCTTCTCCCCTTGTCGCCTCTACGCAACTTGATCTGAAGGACACAGCTGCGGCCTTTGCCAGCTCCTGCTCTGTGCACTCACCAGCTCCAGCCTTAAAGTGGCCAGGGCTGTAAATGGTCAGAGCATTTCTTTCTTTCTCTCATCGTGGTTTCTCCTGCCTTCATGTACTCTATAGGGCTCTACTCCTCTTCCCTTGAGCTCTAGAAGCCCCAGCTTGACTGTCGTTGCTTTTTTAATAATTGTAACTTGGTTGATTTTTGAAAGAACATGACGCTGGGGACCAGAAGCCTCCAGGAATATTTGTGGTGTTTGTCTTTTCAAACACAGCTGTACACTTTGATTGGAGACATTGTCTTTTGCTGCCGGATTACAGGCTCTGGTCTACTCTGTCTCATAAATGACAGAGTTAACATTATCCTCTTTTACTCATAACTATTAACGAGATCAGAAATTTATAAAAACAAATGGAAAGTGCAACATATGAGTTTGACAATGTAGTAACAACATACATATGTTTTGAGTGTAGATATATAGAATATATAAACATATATATTTATAACTGGTAAGGTCTCATACTGAATAAGAAGGAAATATAGCATGTCATATTAAAGATGGTAAATAACATAACACGGCAATTAACCAAATTCAATGGTGACANCTCATAAATGACAGAGTTAACATTATCCTCTTTTACTCATAACTATTAACGAGATCAGAAATTTATAAAAACAAATGGAAAGTGCAACATATGAGTTTGACAATGTAGTAACAACATACATATGTTTTGAGTGTAGATATATAGAATATATAAACATATATATTTATAACTGGTAAGGTCTCATACTGAATAAGAAGGAAATATAGCATGTCATATTAAAGATGGTAAATAACATAACACGGCAATTAACCAAATTCAATGGTGACATGACAAACTAACTTAAACTTAGTAGTAATCAAATAAGTTAAAATTAAAGCAATAAATATTTGGCCTATCATTTTGACACGTGACTTTCTTTTTATTTTTTGAGAAAGGATTGTTTTTCTTATGTTGTTTGTGATGAGAAAAGACAATGTTGGTAATAATATACTGCTTGGTATTGGACACGTCATTGGAGGAAATATAAATTACAACAACATTTTGACATTTTGGTATTATGTCGGGTCCACTGCCAGCCGACCCGAACAGCCCTACCCTCGTTCCTTTCGGTGGGCGAGCGAATGGCCCGGATTCCTCTTTCTCTCTTGTCCCCTTTGGAAGGAGATGGGGGAAGAGAGCCATGAAGAGAGGTGAGCACACCGCTGGACCCAACCAGCCTGGTTTAAAGGACACAGAGATGTGGCGGGGCTTCTGTCGAGCAGTTCCGTTTATTATCACAGAAGCACTTGCTTTTAAAAGCAAATGGTGAAGGGAGGTTTTAACATAATCCTATCAGCTTAAAGGTCAAGGGCATGCATCCTGTCTCAGTGCCTAGCTATTGCAACCACGCAGTGTTCACGAGCGTGGAAGCACTTTTTGGCCAATAATGGCTAAGGCAACGTTCCCGCAGACACCCCCACCCTACTTCCTACCGGTGCCCTCTTAGGCTGCCACGTTAATACGCCCTTGTGGGCCCATAATGGCATCACTTGTAATGTCACTTAAGGTGGCGTTAGTTTTTAAGGCCCGACAATTCCCCTTTTTTGTTTTAATATGGCAGCTGGAGGTGGCAAACTTTCCCAGCTTCGCCTCCATTCCCTCTGGTGGCTCTGCCTGTCTTAGGTTGTTTCCCTCTGGAAATCATACCCATCATTAACTATCCAGCCAAGCGGGGGAGGTGCAGAGCCTTACAGATTGGCTTTAATTTTTTAAAGGGCCATATTGACCCAAGGGCTGTCAGGGCTTTTATTATGGGCCACCTCCTCCACCACCTGGGTGAGCATTACAAGAGAAGTGGTGTTGTGCCTTATGAGGAACACAACCTGGCAAATGGAGTAAGGCCCTAAGATGAAAATGGCTAGGGGGCCCGCTAGGGAGGGCAGCAGGGTGGTGAGCCACAGGGAACTTGAAAGCCAGCTTTGGAAATAATTACTATTGGCTTCTCTCTCTTTTTTTGCTTTTCTAATCCTTCTCTAAGCTTAGCTAGAGAATCCTTAACCACTCCAGAGTGGTCGGCATAGAAGCAGCACTCTTCTTTGAGGGCGACGCATAATCCTCCTTGCTGTAAGAACAACAGGTCTAGTCCTCATCGATTCTGTAAAACAACTTCAAAAAGTGATGTTAGCGATTTTTTAAATGTGATACAGACACCTCCAAGCGGCCAAGATCTCTGTCCACTGCCTCCCTAAGGGAAGCTACCTGTTGATGTGCCAAGGCTATTCTGGTGGTCCCGGTACCTGCTCCAATAACTCCCAAGAGGGAGCTGATGGCCACTGCAGCTGCCCCTGCGGTCCACTTTTTTCAGGTTTTGGGGGCGGTGAGATTTGCCAAGTGCTGCAAAAGGGTTTGTTGGCACCTATGCAGGAACCTTTGCCAAGGACCCGCGGGAAGGTGAGTCCAGGGTTGGTGGCACTGGGCAACGCTACTGCTTGATTTATCTCTGCCTGCACATGGCAGTCTTCTTTAAAGAAGGTGCAGAACTTGATAAACAAGTTTGGAGGGAGGACAGCCTTACAAAACATTTTCCAATCTTGGGTTGTGCAGGGTTGGTGCGCCAAGCCCTGGGTGATGGTTTCTGCCCATAGGGAATTGGGCCCATCCTCTGCAACAGCCTTTTTCAGCTCTTTAAGGTCATGAGCTTCCCAAGGGTACCAAGCAGCCAGCCTATTTCCACCTGGGGCTTTGTCAAATTTCGACCTACAGTCCTTTTTCCAATGTAATCCTTTTTTACATTGGGGGCAAGGTGTGGTAGGGTTTTTTTTGCCTTTAGCCTTGGGACATTGGCTTTTAAAATGACCTTGTTTTCCGCAACCAAAACATTATCCATTGAAGGGTGGGGAAATATTGTTTCCTGAGGGGATCAGGGCAGTAAATGCCTTGAAGACTTCGGTTAAGTTTTGTGTCTGAGCCTGCAAGGCTGAGGATAAAGTCCTGGCCTCGGCAACAGCCTTTTTTAGTTCTTTTACAATGTTGACCTGATAGGCCTGAGGGGCCTCTTCCCCCCACAGGCAGCAGACGGCTGGGGGTTCCCAGCTAAC
>NW_007742682.1:18281-20967 GCF_000696425.1 Galeopterus variegatus
TCACAAGGGTACCAGGCGGCCGGCCTATTTCCACCAGGGGCTTTGTCAAATTTGGACCTCCTTTTTCCAATGTAATCCTTTTTTACATTGGGGGCAAGGTGTGGTAGGGTTTTTTTTGCCTTTAGCCTTGGGACATTGGCTTTTAAAATGACCTTGTTTTCCGCAACCAAAACATTATCCATTGAAGGGTGGGGAAATATTGTTTCCTGAGGGGATCAGGGCAGTAAATGCCTTGAAGACTTCGGTTAAGTTTTGTGTCTGAGCCTGCAAGGCTGAGGATAAAGTCCTGGCCTCGGCAACAGCCTTTTTTAGTTCTTTTACAATGTTGACCTGATAGGCCTGAGGGGCCTCTTCCCCCCACAGGCAGCAGACGGCTGGGGGTTCCCAGCTAACCATGACAGGAAAAACCTGCAGCTCTGCTGGGGATGTTTTTAAAGGTGGACTAGCCTCGTCCACTTCTTCAGGTGCCGCTTTCTCTCCTTTGGCTAAACTTTGCTCAGGGCCTTGCATTGACAGCTTTGTCTCCTTTTTCTCTCCTCATCCAACTGTGCCCAATCCCTTTCTGCCCCTTCCTGATGCTCGGGACGGAAGCAAAGCTTTAGAGCAGAGATGGTTGGGTAGAACCCTAAGGGGGGTCTAGCCCGTGACTAATCTCATTCTTTCTGGCCAGGGTCTGAACCCGGTCCCAAGTCTCATATGAGAACAAGTTAGACGAATGTGCCCAAGGGGCCACCTGCACCACAGGACGCCAGGCATCGGTGGCCGTGGAGTCAGATATTTCTAGGCCTCTGCTTTTTAACATGTACGTTAGAGCCTTGCAAGCTGTCTCGTCACTCTTTCCACACACGCCTCCCATGTTGCCCTGTGAGGAAGGGACAAAGGGAGCAAGAAGGCACAGAAGTGCAGGGACTTCCCCCTGTTATGGTACTCACCCTGACACACAGGCGGATTAATTAACGGTGACTACCGCGGTTGCGGGGGCCACTCTGCTGGTTGATCACCCTTCGTCGACCTTCTTTCAGGACCGAGCAGCCGGGGGCCTCACTCGCTCGCCTTTCACCCACGAGTTTTAAACATGCCTCACACGGAGAACCACTCTGTCAGGTCCGCCGCTGGCTGACCCGAGCAGCCCTAGCCTCGTTACTTTCAGTGGGTGAGCAAATGGCCCGGGATTCCTCTTTCCCTCCTGTCCCCTTTGGAAGGAGATGGGGGAAGAGAGCCGTGAAGAGACATGAGCACACCACCGGCCCCAACCAGCCCAGTTTAAAGGACACTCAGATGTGGCGGGGATCTGTCGAGCAGTTCCATTTATTATCACACAAGCACTTGCTTTTAAAAGCAAATGGGGAAGGGAGGTTTTAACATAATCCTATCAGCTTAAAGGTCAAGGGCATGCATCCTGTCTCAATGCCTAGCTATTGCAACCACGCAGTGTTCACGAGCGTGGAAGCTTGTATTTGGCCAATAAGGGCTAACGCAAGGTTCCCCCAGACACCCCCACGCTACTTCCTCCCAGTGCCTTCTTAGTCTGCCACGTTAATACGCCCTTGTGGGCCCATAATGGCTCCACTTGTAATGTCACTTAAGGTGGCGTAAGTTTTTAAGGCCCGACAGTATTGTATATCAACAGCATTAAAACGGTTTCAAGCATTTGACCTGATAATTTTCTCATCTCTAAATTTCTTTTAAGAGAATATATACATATATCGACAAAAGGATTTTCAGTGTTACTTAAGATAGCAAAAATAAACATCTAAAATTTAACAGTATACAAATTTCTAATAAATAATGTCTATAAGCCATATGCTGGAATAGTAGGCTTCTATTAAAAATCATGTTTTAAGTACGAATTTTAACTTTAAAATATATTTAATTATTTTTAAGCTAGAAAAACTTTTTTATTTAGACTCTTGGCAGTCTTTTGGAAATGTTCTATTTTCTTGGCTTATTTGACATCATACTTTTGTTATTCTATTTTTATCTCTTTTTTCTTCTGTCTTGTTTATCTTGTCTCTCTCCTTTCTATCTGTCTACCACAAATCGGTCCTGTTCCAAGAGATTCCATCCTTCTTCATCTTCCATTTTCACTGGACTTATATTTACAGGCCATATTTCATACTCCTCTGATTTCAATTAGCATTTTTGATGTTATTTAGTTGATATTTAATAATAGCTAAATAGACATTGCCACTAAACTGTGACTCAGACATTTCAAATTGCAGAGATCCCAGCTGAATTATCATCTATCCCTCTACAGTGACAAAATAATTATAATGCATTTCTTAATACCAGTTGGGCCTCCCCACATACACGCACTCACTTAAACCACAAATATTGGGTTCTCTTTACAGCATCCAAGAAGTCTCCAAATTTGTGTGATTTTTCTTCTTTAATATTTGTTGAATCTGTACACATACACTCTCCAACTGCCTCACCCTTATTATGCAACTTCATCCTTCTTTCATCCAGTTAACACCACAACTCCCAAAGTGGGATAATTACCTTTGCTACAATCAATTCTGCACATCCCTGCTAATACGACCATTTCATGCACTAATTTTGTTCCTACTACTAAAATCACATTGTCAGTGCATTGCTTAGAAGACATATTGCAACTCTTTAGCATGATACAAAGGTCATTTGTTATCTCTGTGGTCTCATCTCTTCATCTCCTACTAGTGTAACA